>NW_014034071.1:0-1643 GCF_001186125.1 Sphaeroforma arctica JP610
TGGATTGAGAAGTGTTTAGATGTGTTTTGATTAATGTATGTTTGCACGTGTCCCTGCCTGTGTGCGAATGGGTGTATCTTATGTTTATACCATAAGCAGTCGATGGGTCTCTTCAGACTAATCTGTGTCTCACGGAAGGATGCACAGCTATGGATATGGCTGATACTGTTGTGTACGGAGATTCGGAGCGCACTTGAAAGGAAACGTGTATCGCCACTAACATGTACAAGTTTAACGAGTAGTGCTTGTATACAGGACTAAGTGAGTCTGAATTTGGCGTGTGTGTACAGAGTGAACGTCCCATGGAGACAAGGGTAGACACGGGAGTTCATGTGCTGCAGTGAGATATATAGTCTACGCTTAGTGATGAGCGTGTGATCGTGTTGAATGCCTTGGGGTAGTAGGGGCAGCGTCAGCACTTGACAGCTACAGCTACAACGCACAGACAGTTACAGATACGCTTCACATACAGTGGAGGCACGTGACAAGTAGCGCTGATGCACCATACAAACACAACCACATCAATCGCACACCGGTAGAACGCGAATACACGCCGTTGCCAGCGAATCGTACCTCTCAGGTACTTTGAATGCCCACTGCAACATGAGCGCGTGTACTACACGCAGCTACTTTCATTCTAGGCCCCACAGAGTGACCCTACCCAGCAGCTATGGATATACAACGTATGATAGTCCAATCGCATCCCAGGACGAGAACGGCTGTAAATCACAGAGAGATATACATACACCTGAGCTATAGCGAAACACTCAACACGGACACCTGTTGCAAGTTCACAACAGCAACAGCACACCAGGGGTGTATCGCAATAGCCTATTACACCACAGCCAGCGCGAATACGCCTGGTAGTAAGCTAGAAAGCATTGTCCGTATCACCTGGTATTCACTCAAGTGGATGTTGGGGGGTTAAGCTCAGGGATTGGTGGCATGAGTGTACGTTGGGGTGTGTATGTGACTTCGGTAGGCCGGATCTATGGCGTAGCAGAGTGGGAAAGCTGGCTTATCCGTAGCAGCACACTCGTGAGGTACTAGAGACGGCAAGAATGTGTCATGCGTTGAGTTAGTTATTGTAGTCTGGGCATTCATTTGCACGGGTCCGGTGTACGATCGAGTATAGATGCTTCAAGTACAGACGCTTCATAGTATGTTACTACAGATTCCTAGGACGGTATACTTGCCCATCGACTGAACTGGCCGACAACTATATATCGGTATTCATTATCTATGTCAAAGTGAACTGGCATCTGTCGGCTCTTTCCCGCGCCCGACATCGATCAATCGAAATCTATAGTCTGCTATGCTATATATAGCTTCACCAATCACATCCCGTACGTCGATATCATACTTTTTTTCTGAATATTGGTGCATGTAGGTGCCCTGTTGGAATTGGAAGTTTGGAGAGGGGCAGTGCCAATTTGGCAAGCACTGTCATTACATGCACGCATACAAAGACGGCACAGTGGAGACTGACCACGCCACCATCGCAGGCACAACCCCCGCAGGTAGGCTTGCCGGGGTACATAGTTTAAACTTTGTGTCTTTGTCTTATGTCGTCTATGACTATATATATATATATATATATATATATATATATATATATATATATATATATATATATATAAGTA
>NW_014034070.1:0-1643 GCF_001186125.1 Sphaeroforma arctica JP610
GTTTCTACTGGTGTCAACTCACCAAACTACTATCATATGTAGAAACACCGGTGGGACCGAGTCGTCCCCATCCCCAAGTCCCATACAAGCGTCGCCACGGTACACTACCAAGACCAAATCACCACTGTCATCACCGAGACTGTTTTCATTCAGCAATGAGGGCAGCTGTTTAGGTAGCTCGGATGAAGATACGCCTTGGAAGTTCATGATCCATCTGCATGGCGTGGATGGGCTGCCGCCTGCTACAGTACCCAAAAGGTATGGACATATACATGTGCACTTGGTTTGAGAGTGTAGGTACTTGTATGGTAGGTATGGATATCAATTGTGATGCGGCCTGTTCATGAAGTACCCCTTGGTAGCTTATGGTACAACTAAATTGCCTAGATGAGCGGCCGCTAGCCACAACACCTCCAAAAATGTTCGTATGCGTTCGAACGTATTGCAAGTTTGTACGTAAACGTATACATTGGGATTGGAATACAACTCCGATGTAGTCTGAACGTAGAACACCGGAGGATCCTTGTAAGTGGCTCAGGCGAAGACACATCTTGACCTTTCGTATCTGCATGGACGTGGATGGTCTATTGCTGACCACTGCACCCCAAAGTTATACGAACGTGTTCAAATATGGGGGTTTTCTGTACACATAACAGGCGCACAAGGTTCAAACGGACACCCCTATAAACTTTGCCAAACACTACACAGATTAAGTCTGACAACCAAGACATCTGGTGGACTGGCACCGGTTGCTAGTATTAAACATCAGACCTCTGTGGGAAAGAACGTTCCTTGTAGTGTCAGTGTACTAGACGTAGGACTACGCTTGCACCGATACACCCGTATGTCGCAATGCTACACAAGACATACATGGCCGTTCACCGTACCACCCCTGGGGGCTATATCTAGCCCGCATGAGAAACACACACACCAGTACATGTGTATACTCGATAGAGCCCACACTTGCACAGTCCATGGACTGTGTCGCCCGTTGGTAAACAGTCCATGGACTGTGCCGCCCGTTGGTTTGGGCCGTTCGTCAGTAATCAGACTGAGACTGACGCCAAATCACATAGTACAATGTCGATGTAGATATGCGTACTAGTAGTTGCACTTATCCTTCTCATCCCGATGCTGAAATAATACGCTATGCCTGGAACAGCGTAAAACAGCACAGATGTCATTTAATTTGTAGACTTAATTACCTACACTGACACAGTCCATCGACTTCGACTCCCGTTGGTTTGGAACCGTTCGTCAGCATAAAGACTGAGACCGAAGCCAAATCAAGATTACCCGCCAAATTAGCCACCTCTCAGGTGAAGTTAGGTGGGAAACCGTATGCTCTGTGGGACTCTCTACTGACACTTACTGTCCCAGATGGCCAGGTAATTTTGTATCTATAGCAAGTATGTGTGTGTATGTAGAGCTTGTTATATATATATATATATATATATATATATATATATATATATATATATATATATATATATATAATATATATATATATATATATATATATATATATATATATATATATATATATATATATATATATATACTACACCACCACCACCACCACACACACACACACACACACACACACACACACACACACACACACACACACACACACACACACA
>NW_014034069.1:0-1643 GCF_001186125.1 Sphaeroforma arctica JP610
AGGTGTTCGCGGAGGGTCCAGATACCGTGGAAGTCGTGGCACTCCTATAATTGCTGAAGGAGGTCAGGGCCAATGAGCGGCATTTTTGGGCCTACCAGGATGCGTCGAATCAGTTGTTGGATGCAGGTAAAGTGGCTGGTAGTGAACTTGTGGCTACCGGGGCAGACAGGACAGAGACAGCCGTCGAGCAATGTGAACATGTACGTATTCGATACAATCATAGCACAGAGCCGGATTGGTGTAGACTTGAAGCAGCGATTGAAGCTGTCGTGTCTGGCTGTGTCTCGGTTTGAGGTTGGCGGTTTACCCATAACCAGTTGGTAGTAGTATTGGCGCCGGGCCATTCCCGCGATGTCCTTGTTGGACCAATGTTTTGTTGAGTTCTTCCTGATGTCGTCACAGCGTTGGCGGTGGGCTACATGGTCGGGTGTACGCCCGCCCGTGGTTTTGTGTACAGTTTTCAGGTGAGCATAGATACTGTACGGGAAGCGCAGTGATGGTTTATCGTGGGCCCAGGCGGGTTGCGTCAGAGGGGTAAGTGGATTTGTGCTTGCCATTGAGTCGAGTTGTATTCCCAGGCAACCTCCGAGGTAGTCCGCGAATGGTCGCGCGGGGAGCAGGCCGCAAAAGTGAGGCAAGTTTGTTTGATGTTTGGGAAACCGAGGGTATTTAGTGCCCGTGATGATGTGCTGCTTGGATGAGTGCTGAGTTAAAGCGCTCGAATAGGGGGTCCAACGCATCCTTCCATATAGGCGGAGCCCAGGCAATAATGTTCAGCCTATATGTAGCCGTGGATAAGATGAATGTTTTGAACATCACCAGTCGGTTGCGGGGGTGTCGCCAGCTGAAGCCATGGAAGCCATAAGCGCGGAAAGAGGCGATAACCAGTGACAATGCTGCAACCAGGGATTCCATGTGTCTAGCAAGGCTGATTCCTGGAACTCCGTGAGAGAGCGGGAACCCCAGGTATTTGGAGTGTTTCGGTTTGGCATGTGTGGGCGCCAGTTTCAGGGGGAGGTAACGTGTGTTCCAAGGTGCGTCTGCAAGCGTCGGCGTGATAATCTCACCATTTATACGGAGGGTTGGCGCCGCGTGTCGCAAGTCGGTAGATCGTACTCGGGGTTTAATGACACCCTGTTCGAGGCCAGATTTGCGTCCCCACGCATCAATGTCATCTAAGAAGGGCTGGAGCGAAACAGATCGAGGGGCTTGGATCCGTGTGTCATCGACAAATAAATAAGAGCGGAGGAACTTGGGCCGCAATTGTGCTAGCGTGATAGTTAAGGAATCCATGTAGATAATAAAGAGCTGGGGGCCGACGATTGAGCCTTGTAGGATGCCATTCGTTCTATGGAATAGAGACAAGAGCGTGCCGCGGTATGTCACTCGGGTAGGGACCTTCCCAAACAGCGGCAAGTGCTTGGGTATGACAGGAGTACCGTGATTTAAGCCAGCTTGGGTAGCATGGGTAGCAGGCCGGGGTGGCTCGTAATCAGATTAAAAAAGCACTTTTCAAAGATGCGTCTGACTATTTGCGTAAGCGTGATGGGGCGGAAGTCGGCGGGGGAGGTGATATCTGCATCGGCTTTCTTCGGGTGCGCTGTCAGGATGCTGCAGTTCAGGGCCGCGGAGAAGGTACCCGC
>NW_014034068.1:0-1643 GCF_001186125.1 Sphaeroforma arctica JP610
CGGGCACCACTTCAACGGGAATTTACTGACCACTTCTTCCCATCAATCTTTCCTGAACCACTACAGCGACTATGAGAGCCATACCATATGTTCATACATTGTATCATACATACTTGCCATTTTTGAAATAAATAATATTATCCCTATTAAGAGCACATTTAGGAAACTTAAGTTCCTCGTACTATTAAGAGTACGTTTATAATTTACGCACTGCTTAAGAGTACGTTTATAACATAGAGTCTAATGTGGAGGCCCGGCTTATTACAGCACCGGCGTTAGCTTCACCACAAGAGGATGCCGTACTAATACTACGCACGGGCGCTAGTAGGATGGGCTGTGGGGCAGCACTGTAAGTTACTAGAGCTGAAGGTGTAGTACCGGTATCCTTTGCATCGACACGTTGGAACTCAGCGCATCAATTGTATTCGATCACAGAGCTGGAGGCATTAGCTGTCGTCCGGGCTTTTGATTGCTGGTCAATTTTACATGATCATGATGGGCGACGCGGATACGTTATCTAGACTCGCCGGGATTGATGATGAGGCGGATACTGTGGTGATGACGTTGCTAGGTGACAAGGATGAACCAACCACACACGAGCTACTACTCGAGCTAAATCAGGATCTTGCTCACGTTGGATACAAGATATTGGCTGACTTTTATCGAAAGGTCACCAAGGAAGAAGTGAAGGAACAAGAATGCTGCAGGGTGATTCAGAATTGCAGGCCATGTGCACTGATATAACGAGACACGGCTCGCGGGTTGCCTGCTACTGAAAAAGAGGCCCGGTACTTCATACAGCGAATTCACGTAGATGTGTTCTATATTCGCGCAATCCGAAACAGGGCACTCGTATGATAAGTTCAAAAAACTGGTTGAACAAGAGTTTAGCCTCTGGTACGGCGAAGGATACATGGGAGGTGATACTTGCATATAACCGAACAGTTCATGTGGGATCGGAATGTTCGCCAATTGAACTAGTGATGTGGGGTCAAGATGGGACTTCACGGAAAATCTTGGATTTGGCTCACAAGAATTTGTGAGGGCACAAACTAAACGTATTGCAGATGCCACAGCTACTGCAACCGAGCTTGAGCCGCTCGAGGTTGGTAACATTGTGTGAAAGTATCGGGACTCCATACAACACATGGATCAGATTGCGTGGGTTGAGAAAAACTTGACAGTGGTCCGTAGGATGGGGATCATTACGATGTTCAGGTACGAGGTGGACGATCTGTGAGAGCCCATCGTGAACAGCGTAAGCTAGATGTCGGTAGCCAAGAAGACAGGTCCAATCCAGTACAAGTACAAGTTACCTTGAAGGTCTACTTGCACGCATTTAAATGGTTCCAGGCTATTGCGGAGCGGTTCGAACGATATATCGAAACCAAGTCTGGGGAGGTGTGGTTCAAATATACGTCGCAATTCTTGACCACACTGTATAAATATCGCCCTGAAACTTGGAAGGATTTGGACCCAGATAATGTTAAAGATGCATCCGTCAGTTCGTCAATGATGAGAACAATGGACGCCAGAAGCGCTTAGCACCGGCACATCCTTAGGCTGGAAGGCGTGTAGGAGTTTCGGGACTCCTATTGAACTTTCGAGACTCTTCGGTACCCTGTATTTTGGCAGATCCCGAA
>NW_014034067.1:0-1642 GCF_001186125.1 Sphaeroforma arctica JP610
CTAGTATACACACACACACACACACACACACACACACACATATATATATATATAACATGCCTATGTAGTATACATTTGTATGAATATACACGGCGGGCGTTGCTCTCCTGCAGTATTCGAAAGAGATTGATTATTGTGATCGGTGTGTTCGAATGCAGATATGTTTCGACTAAACATGGCACCCAGCCTTAATTGTTGTACTGTTTTTCCTAAGGCACTCGTATATTAATTTATCACCATATTATGAAGCTTAAAGTGTTTTCGTATAGTTTATTGTAAGTACCTAAACATATTACCTTATGTATCTATTGTACCTTCATGTATGCTACAAGACAGCATCATAAACCACATACATCCATATATGCTACAACACATCTTCATATTTCTACCCTCCTATATTTCCCCCAACATCTAAGACACCTACATATACCCACCCACCCTATACCTACCCACCTCCTTGCAGGCACCGTCTGCAAACTGCCTGCGGGCAGCCGCGTGGCTGTGTATCGCAATCCTTCGCTGCATCCAGGGGACGTGCGCGTAATGACTGTGGCTGCTGAGTCGCCCATGTGGGACCATCTGGTGGATGTGGCTGTGTTCTCGGCCCAGGGTATGTTTATATGGCGTGTGGTTAGTTGTGTTTATAGCGTGTGGTTAGTTGTGTATATGGCGTGTGGCTAGTTGTGTACGGAAAGATCAGGTACGTACGCACAGTTTGTATATGTACGTTCAGATGCAGATGTGCTTTTTATGCAGGTGTGTAGATACGGTTATGTGGCGGAGGTACTATGTATGTCAGATGTAACGTATGTATATATCGTATATATATACATGTATATATCGTATATATATACATGTATAAATCGCATATAAATATATGTATATATAGTATATGTATAAATGTATATATCGTATATATATACATGTATATATCGTATACATTACATATGTATATATCTTATGTATATCCATGTGTATGTCATATGTATTGCTTTCTCGATGTGCCGGGTGATGACAATGATAGTCTAAACATCTAGTAGACACATTCTATGCTTTCAGACATGACCGTGGATCTCATTTGCGCACCCTATCTGTGGAACAAGTTGTGCATGTCTATCGATGCTTCAATGTTGTACATTCATCCCTATCGCAACATCTCCTGTAGTTTATGGGCTAGTGCACTCGCCCCCACTTGTGGTACCTCTAACGTCTCTGATGACTTCATTCGAAGAGTATGAATACCACGTGTGATATAGTGTACTATGCGTGTAGGTCTATCTCTAATTCATCATCCCATTGCCTTGTTCATATGTACTTTTGTGTAGGCAAGAGACCTGCGCCCAATGAGATGAGTGGCGGTGATCTGGTATGTTGTGTGTGCCGTATTACCAGCCGTGTGTATATACGCGAGTGGTATGTTTGACCAGGAGCCGAGTACTACGTACGTGTGTTTGGTTTCATGTGTACATGGATGCATACGTATTTGTATACGTTGCGCAGGATATGGTATGCGTTCATGACACTCGGTGGTGTACATTTCATTAAGTCGTTGGGAGTACTAACAGTACACGTGTATGTGAAGGCTCTGCATTTATACATATATATATATATATATATGTGTGTATGAATGTGTGTGTGTGTG
>NW_014034066.1:0-1642 GCF_001186125.1 Sphaeroforma arctica JP610
TTATCTATATATATCTATGTAAATATATATGTATATATATATATCTATATAAATATATATCTATATATAAATATATATATATATATATATATATACCAAGAACCAAGAAATTTCCCGTGCCTAAATTTATTAGTAAACACGTATTGCCTATCCACTATCTCTCACTCTAAGGGACTCTATAAATGTACACAAGATAGCTGCAACATTGTATACTAGCTGCATTCGCTTTGTGCATTCGCTTTGTACAATCTTCGAGAGATGTAGCGTCGGGAATAATATTCGTGAGTATAGGGGGGGGGGGATTATATTTAATTTATTTCATTTGTATTTTGACTCGTACGTTTAACTCTCACTTTCCCCTTCCACACTTGATTCGCCATCTCCCTCCTTCTCTTTCGTGGGTGGGTGCCAGGGTGCGCTTGCGGTTAAAAAGGTATCCATCTCATCCTGATAGAGTCCCATATCGAAATCCGGCACCTCTGTGTGCGATTCGTACCATGTGTTAACGTTGTCTATTCTCCTGAGCAGTGTGTGTTCAACATTCATGATGGTGCCCATCGTCACGTGGCGCGTCTGTACTACAAAACCGGGCGCGGTTTGCACCATTACACCTCCAGACAAGAGTCCGGGGTTACCCTGAGAAGAATACAGTGGAGAAGGTCCAGTAAGTCGATGTGTTTCCGGCTCTATACGAACCCGATTGGACATAATGTACTACACAGTGCATCGATATACGACACTGTACACTGATTAAAAAGGTGGATTGAACCTCGTGTAGTATTCTGCTGAAAGATCTACTGACCTTGCGAATGCTTTGGATACGCTGCCATGGGAAAGACAATTTATATACATCGTGTGCGTGCTGATGGGTACAAGCAATTGCGAGCATCTGTCATCATTCCACAACAAAGTAAAAGTACTTGTGTAAAAAATTGGGGTAAGATGATGGTCATGAGAAAAATACTCCAAATACATAGTAGTGAACAAGTAGTGCTGATTGATGTATACAGAGAATATATAGACGAGAAACGTATCGTATCTTTAGAGAGCACCGACGTCGATACTGTGGCAAATGCTCAAACAAAAAAAGATATAATAGGAGATCACGCGCTTTTAATAGTTGTATAGCAAAGAACATACAGACGAGAAACGTACCGTATCTTTAGAGAGCACTCATGCCAATATTATAGTCAATACTCAAACACAATATAATAGGAGAATACGTAGTAGTGATTGTTGTACAACAGTGAAAAAACAGACGAAACACGTACCGTATCTTTAGAGAGTACCGACGCAGATACTGTGGTGTCGGTGATCTGTTGCAGAAACCATACCATTCTTCCCGTTCGAACGTCAGCGCGCAAACCGTCGGCGGAAAACGTTCCGTGCGCGTGTGAGCAATCTTGACTGCGAGGTACAAGTTCAGAGGGATGAGTAAATAAGTGTCGAGACTGGGATGTAATCACATGTCCACATACCTACACAAATATGTATATTATATATGTATTAGTGTGTCAACAGGAAGTATTGTAAGCATGGTTGATTGCCATTTCGATTTTGTGTGCGCAAAGTAATTGAACAACGAATTTAGTGCATCAAATGCGTAAACGGGAGTGGTGATTTCAAGAATACTCAAACAAAA
>NW_014034065.1:0-1642 GCF_001186125.1 Sphaeroforma arctica JP610
GTGTGTGTGTGTGTGTGTGTGTGTGTGTATATATTTATATGTCTCGCCTTCTGGTTGAAAATAATGTAAGCACTGACCAAAAAATAACAAGGACTAAATTGACACATTTTTATTCTATTTAGGTCATTCCGGATGTGCTCGACAGCGACATCTCTCTCGGCAATCCCACCTACAGTGGTGGAGGGAAGAAACGTCTTCGCCCTGCCCTCCAAAAAAAAGGACCGGGAATGTCCTTGAATTCTTCGTCGTCGCGTCTCAACTCTTCACTGTCGCAGCTTAACTCGTCTTCAAGCAAGTTAAACTCATCATCATCGCAGGTAGGTGAGATAGAACAGTTGTGCGCCTCCGATATACCTACTGCAAAACCTTGGCATCCGGGGTTCCGAACTTCTTTGATTATGGTAGATACTGTTGCGGAGTGGGTTGAGACTCACTTATATATGTGTATTGACTCGCATGATATTGGCCATTGCTTGTGTGCAGTGTACAGCATCGCTACAAGAAACCTGACCCATATCTAAGTATTCATACATTTCTATCAAGTCATACATATATATATATATATATAAATATATATATATATCTCTCTCTCTGTATCTGTCTCTGTCTCTGTCTCTGTCTCTGTCTCTGTCTCTGTCTCTGTCTCTGTCTCTGTCTCTGTGTCTGTATCTATATCTGTATCTGTATCTGTATCTGTGTCTGTATTTATATAAATGAAATGTAACAACTGCTTATTCCCTATAATTTAGCACATTACATTTGTCTTTTCGAAATATCCTAATTCGCTAAAACAAACTGTGTGCTGTTTCCAACAGATTCTCTCACAGGAAAATGACTTCCGTGCCAATCTGAAAGAGAATGTCTGCCCTTCCAAAATCAAAATTGGATCACAAGACGGATTAGGTTCCTCCAGTCAGAAAGAGGGTGTAGCATCACAATCCAGCGGTGCAAGTTCTCTGGCAGCCAACCAAAAGGCTTCAATTGTTGACTTGTCCAATCAGAAATCGTCCAGAAGCCAGTCCACCAAAGAGAAGGCGGTAAATCCAGAGGTCTCGCCCAATCATGCAGCACTGTACATCGATGTTTCCTCGCAACTCAAGGCACCCTACTCTCAAGAATCATTCGCAGCAAGTCATCTCTCGCAACCCAAAGCATTGTCTTCCCACACACATGGGGCAGAGAAACTGTCTCAAGCACACTACTCTCACGAGTCTGGGGTATCGGACCAAGTGTTTCAATGTAAAGCCACTTTCTCACCAGAGATATGTGGCTCAAGCCAGACATCACAGACGGACCTGATAGCCGCCGCAGTCACGGCAGTGCATGTTATAGGCAAGCCCACAGCTCTGCACCCGGTGCAAAAGAAAACGGAATATGAGACGACACACTATACCGACGAGACAGACAGACATACAGGCGGCTTTAATGGAAGCAATCAGGGCATACAAAGTAACGCTCACGAACAACAACACATAGACAACTACAACAACAACACTGACAGTATTCAGGGTGAACACAGTAACGTTCACGAACAACATCACACAGACGACAACAACAACAACACTAGCAGCAACCAGGGTGTGCAAAGTATCGTTTACGAACAACATCACACAGACAACAACAACACCACTAGACAGCAAAC
>NW_014034064.1:0-1642 GCF_001186125.1 Sphaeroforma arctica JP610
ACTCATCCCGCAACACATCAATCGAATATATATATATATATATATATATATATGTATGTATGTATGTATGTATGTATGTATGTATGTATGTATGTAGGTATGTATGTATGTATGTATGTATGAATATATATATATATATATATATCGCGAGCAGCACATCACCAGCAACATGTGTGGGAATGCGCCTCCCACCTACTTGCTCCCATATCAGTATATTCTAAATATCTACAAAAGTGTAATTAGAACCGTTGTAAGGTTACACAGTCTTCGCTTCTATCGATCACCAGATGATCTCCATGCTGCCGCCTCGGATACTGAAGTTGCTTGAGTTTATTGGGTTCAAGGGGAACAGGGAGCTCGGATTGAAACTGCTGTACCAAGTAAGCCCTTTGCAAACGTTGATACCGTGTAGTGTCCATCTCTGTCTCTGCGATCAGATGCAGTTAGATACGACCCAGCAATCCCAAGAGGTTCATTGGTCATTGGGACAGGACTCAGTGTATCGCTCGTACAAGCATGGTCTCCCAACAGATGCTATCGTATTTGCAGAGCCGTGTTGGTCTTCCGAGTGCTCTACACTGCCCGTCGCTGCGTGTTAGACACGTTGTTGTGGCTGTTGTGTGGGTCTGGTGTGCTTATGGTGGTTGTTGTGGTTGTTTGTTTGCCTGATGTGCTCATGGTAGTTGTTGTGGCCGTTGTGAGGGTCTGGTGTGCTCATGGTGGTTGTTGTGGCTATTGTGTGGGTCTGGTGTGCTTATGGTGGCTGTTGTGGTTGTTTGTTTGCCTGGTGTACTCATGGTGGTTGTTGTGGTTGTTGTGTGGGTCTGGTGTGCTTATGGTGGTTGTTGTGGCTGTTGTGTGGGTCTGGTGTGCTCATGCTGGTTGTTGTGACTGTTGTGTGGATCTGGTGTGCTCATGGTGGTTGCTATGGCTGTTGTGTGGGTCTGGTGTGCTTATGATGGTTGTTGTGGTCGGTAGCTTGATACTTCACACCTTGCGACAAGTGAGCTGTGACTGACATGTCCAGTGCAGGTTACTGGATATAAACCCTAAAACCCTAAACCCTATACCATATCTGGCACTCTACCTGACACTGTGCATGATGATAGATGCTCTTACTATCTGTGTTTGATTTGCCGCTCATACTAAACCCAATTTTTCAAATTGCTAAAATATTCAGAGTGGTGAGACGGGGAGTTTGCGGGCGAATATGAGCAACCTGGCGATTCTGTGCTACCACTACGTCATAGTGTATTACCTCAATCTGGTCAAAGGTATAATGCTGTATTTGGAATACTATTTCACTTGTTTGACTCACCCAATAACCAGTACACCCCATCGACTCACCCAATAACCAGTACACACCATCGACTCAACGCTTCCTGGGCCCCTGCTCTCGCTTTGATTGCTAACACATTCTGCATTGCACTATATTCAGAGGACACGGAGGCGGTGGACCGTGTGCTGGACAACTCTCTGCAACAGTATCCCAACGGCGCCTTCTTCTTATTCTACAAAGGCAGACGCCATCTGGCACATCGAGAACCCGACCAGGCTATCGGTAAGTGGCTGTCACATATGTTTAGTCGATGCGATATAGTTAGGCTAGTCAGAGTCAACATCTCTCCCAGTGACAGTCCGA
>NW_014034063.1:0-1642 GCF_001186125.1 Sphaeroforma arctica JP610
GTGTGTGTGTGTGTGTGTGTGTGTATATAAATATACTTGCACATGTACACATATCAAATATACAAACCGTGCGTATACACAGAAATAACTAAACGCGCATAAGGCAGAACACACACCTCGAAAGCAAAACTCAATCCCATACGCTTACTACACATACAACAAGCCAACAACCACACACAACACACTTCTTCCATGATCTCAGATTCGGAAAGCGCGCCTTCTTCCGCCAGGTGTCTGTTGTACTCTCTGTCGCGCTCATCCTCTGAATCCAGGATATCCTGTAGACTGAAATCTCGTGCGAGTTCCATATCCAGCTCCACGCGGACGGTCTTAACCTCGTGCTTGTCTGGCAGTTTCTTGAACCATTTCTCCATCTCGGTCTCCTCGTCCGATGACAGGGCTGTGGTAAATTAAATGTCCCATTAGTTCTCAGTCATGTTTCGCTGCGAGCGGGTATTTCGGACAACGTACCAGCAACATCAATGGATCAACGGATTGTAGGCCATTGTTTCGAACAATATTAGCTTCTGTGACCGCTAGTTTGAGTTTTATGTGCGTCCAGATGTAAACGCGCGTTGGGGGTTTGATCCGGTTTGAATGTGGCTTTTAGGGCTCCCATGTGTGCAGGTCATTGGATTACAGATAGAAACATTCCGAAGTTTTGATTCAGCTTAACATTAGAAACAGTAAAGCAAAATGCACCGCAAATATACTGTGCGTAACTACCACAAAAATGTCTCTAAAGACTAGCAGGAGACGGAACAACACTATTCACTCTGAGCAAGCATACTCTGTATGCAACAACCACACCAGCAACCACACAAACGCCCATGAAGAGATGAGGCAATACACTTGCACCATCATCTCTTAAACACACCACGTCACATCACACAACCAGAATCCTTCAGCGGACAACAGGAAGTTCGCACTCTCTAGTCTTCCGTACACTACTGACAACGCCCATACCGTCAGCATCACCGGCAGCCATTCCCTTCCGCTTGACCTTCTTACTGCCTGTGCTGGGTACTTGGCTCGCGTCAGTACTCTTATCTGTGACGTTCTTGTCTGTGGCATTCTTGTCTGTCCCATTACCTGCGCCGTCAGCAACACCATCGCCTACAGCGCCTGCCTCGGTGGACCCGTTGGCGTGTGTGGGACTGGGTTTCTGTGTGGTCTCTACACCTGAATCTACCTGAGGCACACTCCCTTGTTCGGCCGTATCCCTGTCTGGTACCCCGTTTGTGGATGCATGTTCGGGAGGATGTGGTTGCGTATCTGAAGTACTCTCAGTATCGGTTGCCTTAGTAACCCCGGGTTGTATCTCGTCATCACTAATGATGATCATATCGTCAGCATCGGCTCCAGCAGCAGGAGCGGCACCTTCTTGTACCATATTGTAGGACTCTCTATGAAAGTATCAATGGTGGATGGGTAAAAGTATTGTATATCAAGAAAGTAGGGCAAAACCTAATTTATGGGCCATCTGTGAGTTGATGATGGAACGGTATATGTTGCGGTAGCAACCTTGCACAACAAGCTCAAATATATCATGTGAAATACATATTTTTTAAACGAGTATACTCTGGCATAATCGATAATTACAGTGCAACCGGTCATACACGCAAAACCTGAGCAAATATAT
>NW_014034062.1:0-1641 GCF_001186125.1 Sphaeroforma arctica JP610
ACTACAATATATAGCGCAGGTAGATAGAACGCAAAACCAGATGGCGTACCAGTAAATTCCCTGTGGCTATGCCTGGCTTCAATTCGGAGTTCGGAACCATTCGCGTCAGTATGTTGCCCAATACAAACGGGTGGTCCGTATCGGCTGTGGGTTTCAGATGAAGTTGAAGCAGATATTTATATACAGATATATACTTTCATCCTATTTTTAGGGGTTTAGGGTTTAGGGAAGGTATTTATATACAAGATATACTTTCAGTACATTTGTGTGTACAGACACACCCTAGCATATAACTATATATACAGTAAGATTTCTGGTATCTAAAGCTGTGGATATACCTCACTCACACATGTTGATGGTAGCTATTTAGGAGGTGAGGGTACCTAATACTGGGCGTATATACCCAAGATACAGGATTATAGTTTTTAGTGTTTATCTAGAGTTTTAGAACAGGTACATGATTCTAGTTTTTGAGGTTTATCTAGGGTTTTAGAACAGGTACATGATTCTAGTTTTTGGGGTTTATCTAGGGTTTTATAAAAGGTATATGATTCTAGTTTTTGGTGTTTATCTAGGGTTTTAGAACAGATACATGATTCTAGTTTTTGGGGGTTATCTAGGGTTTTAGAACAGGTACATGATTCTAGTTTTTAGGGTTTATCTAAGATTTTAGAAAAGATGCTTGAATATAGTAGGAATATGTCCTCACAAATTTATGAGTGCACAGATCCAGTCAGCAATTCTAATGAAACAGTAGAAAGCGAATACGAAGCACCCAAAATCTGACTTTGAATTTAGAAACCTAACCCCTAAAAATTTAAACCATATTTTCGGTGGATACGCCAAACCAGCATTTCGTTAATGGGCACATCCAGTATTTCAGTATTCTGTATGTACGAACAGCCTCATATTTAGATGTAGAGACAAAACCTTCATACCCTATATGAACCCTCGGATATATGTTTAGGTGCATGAATCCTATACCTAAAACCCGAAGGGTGCCCCCACAAACCTATTTTCAGGTGCTAAGATCCAGCCATCAATTCGTATACGAAAACATCTGGGACGTAAATAACCACTACTTACAAGTCTAAACTATAATGAAAAAATCTGGATTGTAGCACTCTGAAAACCAACCACAAATCCAATTTTAGATGCATGAACTCATTCAAACCCCAAAAATACCCACAACCCTATCTTTTAATGCATATACCTAAACCCCGAAAAGTACGCACAACCCTATGTTTAGGTACATGAACCCAAAACTAAAACCCAAAAGTACCCACGACTCTATTTTCAGGTGTATGAACTCCAAACCTAAACCCCGAAAAGTACCCACAGACCCTTTTCAGGTGCATGAATTCAAAACCCAAACCCCAAAAGTAGCCACAAACCTATTTTCAGATGCATAGAGCCCGTCAGCAGTTCGTATATAAACAGAAACCCCAGGCTGTCCTTCCCTCCACGAAGTGATACGCCGTGGTCAAGCAGTTTGGACAACACCTTAAGAGCATCCATTCCAGTCACCTAAGGCGATATATACCAAAAGATATACTCAGTGTGTGCATACAGGTATATAAAGACATGCATTTGATTGTATATGTATTCTAGGAAATGTGTTGAAGACTAGTTACTCAGTAA
>NW_014034061.1:0-1641 GCF_001186125.1 Sphaeroforma arctica JP610
CACACACACACACACACACACTACACACACACACACACACCTACACACAAACACACACACACCTACACACACATACACACACCTACACACAAACACACACACTGTGAACCACATGCGTACACAGGTACCTGCGATGTGTGAGCCGAGTGACAGTGCTAGACAGCATCTCTGGTGCGCTCATGGGCGTCACCGCACGGCCGGAAGAGCTCGACAACGACACTATTGGTACCATGCACATTCATCCTACGCTACTATACACACCCGAGCGTGTGCAGGAGGTGTACCTTGCTTCTAAGGTATGTTTTACCGGGTGTTTCAGGGTTGTGGGTGATAGGTTGCTTCTAAGGTGTGTTTCACCGAGTGTTTTAGGGCTGACTTGCTTCTAAGGTATGTTTTACCGAGTGTTTTAGGGCTGACTTGCTTCTAAGGTATATTTCACCGAGTGTTTTAGGGCTGACTTGCTTCTGAGGTATGTTTTACCGAGTGTTTTAGGGCTGACTTGCTTCTAAGGTATGTTTTACCGAGTGTTTTAGGGCTGACTTGCTTCTAAGGTATGTTTTACCAAGTGTTTAGGGCTGACTTGCTTCTAAGGTATATTTCACGGGATGTTTTAGGGCTTACTTGCCTCTAAGGTATGTTTTACCGGGTGTTTTAGGGCTGTAGGTGAGATGGTGCCTTTTATGTATGTCCAAGACTCGCTGTCAGTATGTCTGGCCCTACAATTGTGTATCCAAATGTGGTCAGATGTATTTATGCACTGTATTTACTGAATGCGTTGAAACGTGTTCAAGCATGTCTAGTGCTACAATCAAGTATTCAAATGTGGTCTGATGCATTTATGTGCTGTATGTGCTGGACGCGTTGAAACGTGTTCAAGCATGTCTAGTGCTATAATCATGTATCCAAATGTCGTCAGATGCATTTATGTGCTGTATTTGCTGAACGCGCTGGAACGTGCTCTTCTCTACGCTTATGATTCGGATTCTACCGTTGTTGGAAGTTGCTTTAGCACATCTTCTTGGCCCATAATTATACATGTGCAACTGTCACAATGCTCTAATATCAGCGATATAAGCTGAGAATGCTATCAAAAATGATTTCTATAACTACAACGAGATCACTTCATATATATATATATATATATATATATATGTAAATATCACTCGCTGTCACCGGACTGCGTTTGTATACATATATGGCAGATAGGGACCGAGCGTGCTAATGTCTGTTCATCCCTATGCCTATGACTAGGGCCCAAATGCGCAAAAAAGTGGCGGACGTCGTAGCAGCGACGCACAGCTGCAAAGCTCCAAACCAAAGGATCAGGTACGATACAGCTGTGGGTGCTATTGTTACTACATTCAGTATCAATCATTGCAAGTGTACGCTAATCGGTATTCGTTGTTAGTACATGTGTGTGTGTGTGTGTATGTGTGAGTGTTTGCTTGTTGTCTGTGTAGTTGGTATTCGTTGTTAGTACATATATATGTGTGTGTGTGTGTGTTTGCTTGCTGTCTGTGTAATCGGTATTCGTTGTTAGTACATGTGTGTGTGTGTGTGTATGTGTGAGTGTTTGCTTGTTGTCTGTGTAGTTGGTATTCGTTGTTAGTACATATATGTGTGTGTGTGTGTGTGTTTGCT
>NW_014034060.1:0-1641 GCF_001186125.1 Sphaeroforma arctica JP610
TTATAATATATATAGAACGATGTGTTCTATTCGTCATATACCATGACTTACTTTCCGGATCTTTGCGATAGCTCTCTCGACCATAAGTTTCTCATCTCGTTGACGCTGCCTGCTTTGCTTCTGCACAACAAATACAACAGCCAATACCAAAATAGCCGTGGCCACAGCAGACAGCAACGCTACTACGTACGGGAGATTGCCGGATGAGGTGTCCTCACTGTGAAGGAAATGAGTGATACGATTGGACAGTATAAATAGAACTGTAAGAGCACCTTGTTTTGTTAGGCTTGTTTATTATATACAAAACCAGCCGACCGAAGACATCGGTACCACAACGTATGTGAAAAGCTCAACCCACTCAATGTGCTTACTGCAAGCGACTAGTGCGATATTATTGAATGCTATAAATAGAAATGGAGAAATAGAGAATAATAACCACACCGGACAACAACAACGGTAGTGGCAACAGCAAACACTAAAGTGTATGTGCACGTGCGACCTATTTTTAGACTGTATATCGGGTTTGCTGGAACGAATAGCGGAACTTTATTGGATTCTAAAAATACAACTAAAAGAATAGCTCGTCAGAGAGTTCTAGAAGCGTGCTACGCCAGAATGGAATGCTAAAACGTATACCTACAACACTGAGATCGCATGTAGGTAAAAACTGTTAATAACTGGGTCGAAAGGGATCCAATAGAAAAGCTACTACAAGACGAACGCATAGGATAGCATGGATAAAGATATCACCATTGGTCGCTATATTAGAAAGTAACTATTAGAAAGTAAAAAATAGAACGCAAAGGCCTACACTATAAGCAATAGAACACGTTGCGTGTAAGGGAGACAACTATGAAAGCAAACATACACTGTCTGTAAGATACGCGGATGTGGTATGTATACGGGCACTCATTTATATAACTATACACGCATGTGCATATTCATGTATATATATAGTATATTTATAGTATATATATATATTTATATATAGTATATGTCCATGCACATCCAGGTAGATATACATATGCTTGTATCTATGAAGTGGAAACGATCTCTCTTAGGTGCTCTGACTAGCTTCACACACTCACCTGTCGTCTGGCGGTGGCCAGTATATGTAACCGTCGTCTGAAGAATTAAACCCTGCACGCACCTGCAGAAAAGAAGGCTAACGCATCAGCGCAGATGCCGAACAACCACTTAAAAACAACCACTTGAAAACAGCCACTTAAAAACAACGACTTAAAAGCAATCACTTAAAACAATCATTTAAAACAACCACTTAAAACAACCACTTAAAACAACCACTTAAAAGCAATCATTTAAAACAATCACTTAAAAACAACCACTTAAAAACAACCACTTAAAAGCAATCATTTAAAAACAACTACTTGAAAGCAATCATTTAAATACAACCATTTGCAAGCACCCACTTAAAAATAACCACTTGAAAGAAATCTTTTAAAAACAACCGCTTAATCCAACAGTATACAAGCGATATACACCACACGGATATTAACGTACATCTCCAGGCATGTGAAAAGCATTCATGCTCACGGATTCAAAAGTATCTGCACGCATGTGTTAGTCGAAGAGTACGTGTATAGGGAAATGCGCAGCATTCAAGACACTTTCGTGCTTTTA
>NW_014034059.1:0-1641 GCF_001186125.1 Sphaeroforma arctica JP610
ATATNTGTGTGTGTGTGTGTGTGTGTGTGTGTGTGTGTGTGTGTGTGTGTGTGTGTGTGTGTTGCTTATCGATAAATATATTTAACGGATGGATATACAATTCATTTATCGTTATTTCGTCACTGTAAGAATGTATATATTTATCGGATGGGTATGTATATATGTATATACATATAACTAGTTATATTCAGTTTATAAATTTTGTTTATTTCTTTTATATATATATTAATATTATATACATATATATATATATATATATTAACGGATGGGTATATATTCGTTATATTCAGTTTATAAATTTTGTTTATTTCTTTTATATATATATTAATATTATATATATATATATATATATTCCCGCAAGAAAACCTGCTGTATACAATGCTAGCGTCCTCGGGCACCCTTATGAGATGAGAGTCCGAAGAGTCACCAGTAGCATTGCTGTATCGGCTTACGTGCACATGTAAATATTGGGAGACATATCATATTCCATGCAGGCACATCCTACAAGTGAATGGTGGTGGTAACTTAGGTGTGTATGACATTAGTGTTCAATGGAAACGGTCCTACAATTTTGATCAAAGCAATTACCCAGAATGGAAACCTCATGATAACGCTGTAGGACCAGTATTACATTTTTACGATGGTGACACACCACCCACAAGAGTTCAGTTCGATTGTATGCTCAATCCATCTAGTAGTATGTCAGAACCTTCAGCGGAAACTACGAACACAAATACACAACAAGGCGCTTTTGGAACAAATGAGAGCATGACGTATGACGATAATGAAACGTTTCAAAATGAGGAACATACTGATGATACGGATCAGATGAGGGGAGATGATGAGTGTAGATACTTATATGCAGCGATGTAGATTCTTATATTGAGATGCAACATATGATGTTGGCTAAGTTGTTGGATGATGAAGAAAAGGGTCTCAATCAACTACCAGAGAAAAGGGGCAAGGGTTGCCCACAAACAAACACGTGCATTCCATGAAGAAACTTGCAAAACAAAGGGACCAAGCAAAAAACAACCAAACAAACAGAATCATGCTATACTGATAGCCTCGCTACCTGACCTAGACCAGACCAATAAGAAAATAAACGCTTGTTTGAATTGTTTGAATTGATTGAACTGTTTATTGGTGTATAGACTGTCCTCGAAGGACCTGCAATAAAGGAGTAGCAGATGCATGATAGCGAAAGCATATATTGCGATTCTCTATAACAATTCAAGATAGATCATTACATTGACATACATTATCGTCATTGTCTCATAGCTACCGATCTAGTTTGTCAAACCATTAACAACCTTCATTTATCTCAGCAACGCGTGTCATATACAGCACATACATTAATATACTTGGGGGCAGTTCACCGGAGCAATATAATTAAAAAAATGTACACACAATAAGCAACAGACACGTACTTTGGCGAGTACGTAAGTAATATAAAGCACATATAAATGTATAAGTGGTGTATTATATCAACATAATATATATACATAAATATGTACATCAGAATAGTACCTTGTGCATCAGGTACTAAGCATCAACCACACAATATGCAGCAATACAAATAAACAATGTACACGCAATAAGCAACAGACACGTACGTTGGCGAGTACCTAAGTATTATAA
>NW_014034058.1:0-1640 GCF_001186125.1 Sphaeroforma arctica JP610
GTGTGTGTGTGTGTGTGTGTGTGTGTGTGAGTGTATATATATATATATATATATTTATACTCTGCGTTTGCACTGAGGCGCTAAGCTAGCGCACATACACACAGTACTGGTACAAAACCACACCATGACCCCTTACATGTGTATTCAGTATCTATGAATAGAGCGTGTTCTAAATTCCAAAGACACAAAATAACACGCCCTCGCCACCCTACCATTGGTCGCATCGGTTGTCATGGCAACTAGATCCCACTCCACGTCAGCATTCTTTGGCAGACATCCCACCACAGCGTACACCACACAGCACGATGACATGCCCAAACGTCTGAGGGCGTCCATGGCATACGGAACATGAGAAACAGCACTCACATAGCACAGCCCACCCACCACCAGCTCTGTGTAGTGGTTGTACAAGGTTAGTACGCGCAGGGTTATTAGGGTTTAAGGTTTAGGGTTTATAGGTTTTAGGGTTTTAGGCTGGTCTTGGAACATTCCCCAGTCAGCAAAAAAGTGTTTGTAGTGTGTGAGGTTTCGTAGCAAAGGTGATTCTCACAAGTGTTTGTGAATTGGCGCTCTCGCGCGGCAATCGACTGTGGCGTGTTCATAGTCAGTACACACTCACCAGATAATAAACAGGCAGGTAAACCCTAAAACCCTAAAACCCTAAATGTGCAACAGCACCGACACCTTCGGATACACAGAGTGTCGCCCACGAGTAACAGAAATAGCACAGGCTCACTATTTTAGGACGTTCGGCACACACACGACGTACACAGTGGCTACCTAAGACTGCTCTCCACAATGACCAGTGCATATGCCTTTGACTATAAATAACTAAACAATCAGCGGACACCATCGACACAATCAGATCTCCGAATAGTGCGACCGTTACAGCAAGCAACAGAAACTACCACACTACATTAAACTAACACACTTCTTATGAACATAAACGTACACACCTGTTAATAAACTAACACATTTCCTATGAACATAAACTTACACACTTCTTATGAACATAACGTGCACACACTACATTAAACTAACACACTTCTTATGAACATAAACTTACACACCTGTCAATGAACTAACACACTTCACTGTGAATATAAACTTACACACCTGTTAATAAACTAACACACTTCACTATGGACATAAACTTACACACCTTTTAATAAACTAACACACTTCTTATGAACATAAACGTGCACACCTGCGGAGGAACGTACGACATCGCACACAGACTTAATGTGCTGCAGAGACAGCATCGCCTGTTCGCGTGGGCTGGGTACTACCGCCAGTGTGTGCGGCACCATTCCAATCTGACCTGTGACGGAATAACCACATGCGTATTCCCACACATGAGATTCTAACGCATTGACTCCAACGAAATGTCAGTCGATCAGACAGATCTGCAACACAGAGAATCCGGGGTCATGGTATTCACGCAGTGTAAGTAGAAGGCGCAATTGTAGGCGAACAATACACACGCACACTCACAGCGCCTCGCACTCGCACATCCTTCTGTAGGGTGTTTGTGATATATATATAATATACATATATATATGTGTGTGTGTGTGTGAGTGTATTATATATATATATATATATATATAGTGTGTGTGTGTGTGTGTGTGTGTACGTATATA
>NW_014034057.1:0-1640 GCF_001186125.1 Sphaeroforma arctica JP610
AAGGACTGGCTCAAGCGTGAGGTGGCGGTTGCTGATACGGACGTAGGGTCATGGGTATACTCAGTTTATGATGTGGTCCGGACTTACAATGCGACGGTGAACTCTTTCCCCGTACTTTCACATGACGGGGCGTACATTTCTGCATGCTCAGCGGGACCAGCTGCAAGGGAGGGTTCTGGCAATGCTGTAAACAGAGCGTGGTACGGAGGCTATATGGTGCGTGTGCGGTTGCAGTGCAGCATGATCGGCGGGCGCAGGAGTCTCAGAGTAGGGCGGCTGACTTGCATCGTGTGGATGTGCCAGCGTTCGCTGTAGGTGACTGTGTGCGATACAAAATCCGTGGTGCTGGGCGGGCATGCGTTGGCTACGCGGTATGATGGCCCCAGCCAAAATTGTTGCTGTCCTGCCCAACTTGAAGTATGATGTGGAAGTTGCGTCGGGGGTTGTGCGTTCGTATATGATCGATGAGCTTAAGGCGCATATGTTCAAGGGATTGTGATATGCCGCCTCCGGAAAGGCAGAAGGTGGTCAGCTATCGGCCGCGTGGATGGTATGAGTTTGTGGTTGTTACAACGATCTCCGATGCGGGAGACGTTTTATGAGTATCGACAGGAGTAGGTCATCGGCTGAGGCGTACAGCGAAGGCAAATCGGTGGGCCGATGCGATGAGTTATGTGTGGGGCAGGTGGGGAAGACTTTTGTGATAAGGCGAAGCAGCCTGTTGACTTGCCGTTTGCATCTGCTCCGTTCAGTCAAACAGAATCCAGATAAGCCATACGGAGAACTTTCACTAAATGGTTTGATAGATTCAGTTGCATATGAATCATGAGGCGATTCTCATTGATAAGTTTCCTGTCGATCAGCCGCGACGGTTATATCGGTCGCGAGTGAGACTACTTGCTTAAGGTTCCCGAGGGACGCGACGTTTCGCAACTACATGCTGCGCAGATGGGGTATGCTTCCATTGACATTGGAAGGTGTTGAGATCCCCTGGCGGTAATGATTTGAGTGAGCGGCGTAGTTGGCAGCATGAGTAGTAGCGTGTAGGCGGGAACTTCACTTGGCAGAGGTCAGAGGGAGAGTACGGCACCACGTCCCTGTGGATATATACATCGGACTAGCATGGTGGACACACTGGGAATATGACCACCCTATGACATGACAGAGATGTGATCATAGTGGGGGACTGTAATATGGGTGTGGTCCACAGACAGCAGTGAGCTTGAAGGCTCGTGTGCAGAACTAAATTATGTCTGGAGCATACTTGAGATGGTTCGGGTGTATGTGGGGTGATTTTTTTAGAGTGATGGAGGCATGGAGAAATGTAGCGTGTATTATGATATTGGTTTATGCCTACAGCTGGCTTGGTAAGCGTAGACCAATAGAAGAAGAGCATAAAACATTTAGTAGTGTAGTGTAATAGTATGATGGAGTACATGGCGAGAAAAGAGATGTTGCGTCAGTGACCAGAGGGTTTGACGACAGGCAATGTCTAGCTATAGGTATATATGTCAAGGTTGTGGGATGATCAGTCCTCACAACCTTGTAAGCTATTACACTACTTTGATCCTACAAAGTACAAACGTTGTTTCACTCGAAACCGTTCTATATATATGTATATATATATATATATATATATA
>NW_014034056.1:0-1640 GCF_001186125.1 Sphaeroforma arctica JP610
ATATACATATACATACAGATATAGATATCGACATAGATATATATTTATATATATATATATGTGTGTGTGTGTGTGTGTGTGTGTGTGTGTGTATCTTTGTATATCTATATATACCTATGTATATAGGATATAACTATATAACTATATATATATATATATGCCCTTATAGTATATTTTTTATTGACTACGTACCACAGATGGGTGGAAAGCGACGTAGGGGGGAAAGGTGGAAGACAGTGGGTAGACACGCACATACACGCATCTGTAAGCATTGCAGGCGCAAATTTGGGGATGCCTAAGTCAGTGTCTGCGTTGGTGAGTGGTGAAATGAAGGACACGAGCAATTTGGGTAGGTCTAGGTGACATATGATGAGATTGTTATATTTATAGATTCATTGTACTATTAATAGATGCCTAGAGGAGGCATTTCACCGCTCCTCTATAAAGTCGATCAAATGGATCGATCCGTTAATTCGCGCATAGAGTGTGGGGCTGTTGTTCAGAGGTTGTAGGGTTGTAGGTTTTGACGTTGGGTTATTACACTCGTTTTGAAAGGACGCACTCGTCTGTCGTGTGGTGCTCCTATTGCTTAATTCGCGGCATGCCAAGTATCAGCTTATTTACAACGTGCAACCAATTAAAACACCTTGTGTATATGCATTTCTGAGTTTCATGTATGGTATCGCTGTCATCGCCTCACAAACATATATATATATATATATATATATATATATTATATTATATATATATGTGTGTGTGTGTGTTTGTGTATGGATGTATGTATGTCTGTATGTCTGTATGTATGTATGTATATATTATATATATATATACTCATGACGCCATCAAACTTCTCCACACCAACCCTTTCGTAACTACAAACTCACACAGGCGTCCTCGACCAGCTCATAGAGATGATTGGCGTGACTTCGAGATACAATCGTGTCAAGCTGTTCCAGACATGGTACTCATTGGCACAGATGTTACCAAAGGGTGGCGATGCTGTATGGGGTGCAGGTACTGAAGGATCGGCACCAGATGACATTGTAGATGGGTTCAGTTGCGGTGGCTGGCTGATGAAGTCGACCTCACAGACACCTCCAGGTGTGTTGTGGGTGCGTATGCTATCTGTTGGTATATAGAGGGGGGGTGGGTGTTTGTATACATACTGTGTGGTTTAAAGGTGTAATATACCGAGACACGAAGAAAATGGATCTGGGTATGTATAGATACTGTAATAGAAAACGTGTACTTCACCAATGCATAGGAGATAATTAAAAGTTCTGCGTGGATACGATAGTCCCGCGTATGTAGGAAGGTAGACGTATGTAGATGACACTCTGCGTTGTCGCCAACGGGTTCAATTGCGATAGTTGGCTGATGAATTGCATCTCGGGAAACCTCTCCTGTGTGTGACGTAGTCATATGTTATATAGGTATACATATTCAAACCATGTATGCGTGTCCATATGCATTTATATTCGTATACATATGCATGTGTGCATACACTGATATTATGTATATATATCTATTTATATATATATGTATGTATATATATATATTTATTTTTATATTTATATTTATTTTTATATATAAATGTATATATTTATATAATGTATGTATGTATGTATGTATATATACAA
>NW_014034054.1:0-1639 GCF_001186125.1 Sphaeroforma arctica JP610
ATATATAGTTCCCGCAAACGAATGCAAAGAATTAAATGGTTTCTAGTGGTTGTGTGTTATTGCAACTGCTTGCAATATCATATCAAATTTTAATATATATAAATCCATTGAAACTGAGCACGTATTGAGCACGTATCATCAAAGAAATATACACATTTCTAACTTAAGGTCATGATTCACAGACGAGTGAGCTATTCATTTCGTTGACCACAACTAGGTTTTTTGCGCTGAACTATGTAATAGGTTTACGCTATGACCGGTCATGAACCGGTCAAGTAATAATTTGACATGACACAAAGGAAGCGACCTCACTAAATCTACATACTAAGAAGTACCCCGGGAGTAGGTCCCTGAGAAAAGCGGCCTCCTTCTTCTGCACGGTTTTGATGATGAAGTTATCGTCTTGTGATAAATAGAAGAGACTCCCACTGGCCCCGGGGTTGGACAACTCTTTCAGAGGATCCGAACACAAAGATAACAGAAAGTGCTCTGGAAGAATACCGAACACGTCACGGAAATACCTGTACGACCCCGAACCAAAATAAAAAACCCGTTGTGGTGATTTTGTAGCAATGGTAATAAGACGAGAATTTGAACGGTGCAGAGACAGTTTGACAGTATTTGACTATTGCCATGCAGATCTTCAGATTCAGCGGATGCAAACACTGGACCAATGAATGCCTAGCCATAGCTACGTCTAGTATACAAAGCAATGCGCTCAAACTTCCAGCGCGGGAACCCTAATAAGCCTGCCGTGGGCACGGCGAACATACTAGAAGCTTTGCAATAATGAAGGATGCAATAATCTTATAATTTACAAATTCTGAAATGTGAAAGTTTCTGATTGGTATATTTTCGGCTTAAACCTTTCATTGGATTAGGAGCGTGACGGACAGACAATCTTGATAAAAGTAACAGGGACTTACAGCTACGCTCTCAGTGATAAAACAAATAGACTACGACAAAACGGCAAGAAGAACAATACACCCTATCAAATTATTAAACAACAACAAAAGCTCATACCTGAAGGCTCGAGGGGCATATGTTGTGAATGTGAAAGGGGAGTTGGAATGGGCTGGCGTGAGTGTGGAACCCTCTCTAAGAAAATCGACGGTGATAGTTTCTACGAAATCTTGCATGAGCACGTCGTCTGTCTCACGACTGGAAACACTCGAGATGGAATATCGTAAACCTGCGAACAAATGACAATGAGCGGAGGTTCGGATCAGTTGAAAATGGCTATAGAGCACTAGGCATGGGATTGTTGAGAAGAAGACGGATAAAGTCGGGACGTAGAGCTGTCTTGATTTGAGAATACTACGAAAGGAAATAGAACAGAGCTGATACACTGAATCATATTCATCGGTATAAGCTTGTACACAATTTTTACGAAACAACCATAAAAGGATAAACATATAAATTCTTCAGATTTCTATCTGTAATCATATGAACGAATGTATACATTCATACAGACACACACACATATATATATATATATATATATATATATATATATATATATATATATATATATATATATATATATATATATATATATATATATATATATATATATATATATATATATATATATATATATATATATATGTATAGTAATATATATATAGTACTATATATA
>NW_014034053.1:0-1639 GCF_001186125.1 Sphaeroforma arctica JP610
TACTTTTATGTGTGTATACGTATATGTAGATATATATATATATATGGGACGGATCTTGTTTTCATATATTGATTGTACGTCGCCGTCCTATGGCTGTGTAACATACTTGAACGAGTTTTCTATCCCCAATAAGTAGTTTTAAGTGTGTGTCTATGTTTGTGTGTACTACAATTAGAACCCCATTGAGTTATAAAAGCGTTTCCAAAACCGTTCTGATACAGTTATACATAATAATACAAATTCGGCTTAGAAACGGTTTTGTTCTAAAATATATATTTTAATACGTCTACTAGAGGAAGGTCGCTCCAATGTTCATACATGGAAGAATTGACTTAATTTAGTTGTTATTGTTTTTTCTTTTGTTTTTTTACAAGAATAGAGCAGTAGGGTTTCGAATTTCCGTTCGTATTTACTGAGCCTTTGCCTCTCGGAGTCTCTGTGCCCTCAATAGTGAGCAAATCTATCCATAGCCTCTTAAATTGTACAATCTGTCCTTCAAATCAGAACCCTAGAGGCGAACTACTCCGAAGCCGTACACGTGCTGCACATGGAGTCCATACTAATCTCTAAAACGTTGTTTTTTTAAGCTTTAATCGTTCATGCAATACTGGCACCATCAGGATTCCGTTTTGTTTACACCTTCATCACAATGTAGGATTATTGTTCAATTTTTTGCCTATCAATCAAGAACGCTATGAATTTCTAGCAATTTCTACTGCGTTTTTTAAAAGTAAAAACGTATTAAATTCAATAATTTTTGCATTTACGTTCAACGTTTACTGCTTGCGCTCAAACCGAATTTTCGATATTTTAGCTCGCCGCCTCCAGGTCATGCCAAAATTTCATAGCCTTCAATAGACAAAATTTCAACATAAAAAAGCATTCTTTTATTGAAGAATTGGGATTTGGAAAGTGAATTCCAATTTTCACTTGGTCCTGCATTTCGCCGTACATATTAGTATGGGTGGTCTGGGGCCCGTGGGGTGGGTCATTGTTGTTCTCTGACCCCGTGCAGCTGATATACAACATCCGCCACACAGCATCCGAAACTACTGACCTTTAATATTGCGTATTCAGAACACTTTTCATTTGACATAGGCTTGCCAACGAGTGCCGATAGCCTATATCAGATTATAAACCCCTCACGGGATTCATAATTCGTAAGCGCAGGCAGAAGCTGTACAACCCTGTCAGAACAATACAACAAATAAACGCCGTAATACACTACGATGCAAGGCAATCACAGCCAAGGGATGATACCTGTAAAGGTCGTATGCCCCCCTCGGTCGTTCGCTGTAAGTATATGAAAATACTGTTTCTCCTTATTGCCAATATGTACAACTCTCCTCTGTGAGTTTTCTGTATCTATCGATATACCCATCTATCGCTGTACGAATGAAACGGTCTTTCAATATTATATATATATATATGTATATGTATATGTTTATATATGTATGTATTGATATATATATATATATATATATATATATATATATATATATATATATATATAAATATACGTATGTACGTTTGTATATATATATATATATATATATATACATATATATATATATATATATATATATAAAGATATAAATATATATATATACACATGTGGCCCATATATATAGTATATATA
>NW_014034052.1:0-1639 GCF_001186125.1 Sphaeroforma arctica JP610
GTAACTGTGTACTAACAAATATACACCAAGTAACTGTGTACTGCCCTGAATACTCGTCTGACCGAAATAATAGCGCATATGGAGAGAACAAAAGACCCCAACAACAATAGCTTCGCATCCTATTACAGCCTCTGTATATATATTAAGAAGCACACACAGTAAGCCTACAGTTCACTCAGTAGAGCCCACAGTTCACTCAGTAGAGCCTACAGTTCGCCGGCAGGTGTTCAAGCTCGCTTGCAAATTACAAACGCCCAGCCTAAATCACATATTAGTAGACGAGTTCAATGGCTCGCATGCAAATAACTAACGCCCAGCCTAAATCACATATTAGTAGACGAGTTCAATGGCTCGCATGCAAATAACTAACGCCCAGCCTAAATCACATATTAGTAAACGAATTCAATGGCTCGCATGCAAATAACTAACGCCCAGCCTAAATCACATATTAGTAGACGAGTTCAACGGCTCGCAAGCAAATAACCAACGCCCAGCCTAAATCACATATTAGTAGACGACTTCAATGGCTCGGGTTTGAACACGCGCATCGCGCATTGCTACAACGGCATGGATGTCAATAAATACTTTATGAATCAACGTTGTCATGGAAACAGACGAAGTAGCGTATATATAAATACCTTGTGAATCAACATTGTCATGGCGACAAACGAAGTAGCGTATATATAAATACCTTGTGAATCAACGTTGTCATGGCGACAAACAAAGTAGCGTATATTTATTGCATAGCCCCACCTGTGCAGCGCTTTATGTGTAATCAGTTGAGTACACCGTGTTTGCCAACGTGAATGCGTTTGTGTCTTTCCAAACTACCATTTGTGGTGTACTCCTTGCCACACCCAGGACAATCACACGCATAGGGACGTTCGCCCGTGTGCGCGTTTGTGTCTATCCAAATAACCACTTTGTGTGAACTCCTTGCCACACCCAGGATAGTCACACGCATAGGGACGTTCGCCCGTGTGCACGCGTTTGTGGCTATCCAAATAATATTTCCGAGGAAACTCCATACCACATCCAGGATAGTCACACGCATAGGGACGTTCGCCTGTGTGCAGGCGTTTGTGTTCTTTCAAACTACCACTTTGTGTGAACTCCTTGCCGCACCCAGGATAGCCACACGCATAGGGACGTTCGCCCGTGTGCACACGCATATGACTCTTCAGGTTAGCAGCACTGGCACATATCTGACCACAGTTGGGCCACTCACAAGCGTGTGGCTTCACTGTGGCGGATGTCGAACCAATAGTACGGACCGATAATTTTTTTGCGGAACGGAGCCTGTGCAGTACACATGTACATATTGATGGGATATGTTTGTGACATAAAAGGGTGTGATCATGGTATGCGATGCTATCGGAATGAACATCTCGTAACGTTGTTTGTCAGAGTGTTCAACAGACAGACGAGCTCACTTTATTTAAACTAAGCCATATGAATAAATAATATCAGAGCGTGTGCAGCTACGGGGATGTATGTTAAATATAGATACATATAAAATGTCTTTCGTCTTTTGAGTAATGTATAAATATATCTATTCATACAAAATATATATATACATATATATACATATATTTATATATATCAATATATATATAAATAGACATATATAGACATACAT
>NW_014034051.1:0-1639 GCF_001186125.1 Sphaeroforma arctica JP610
TATCATACATAACGTCACACACACACACACACATACATACACACACACACACACACACACACACAAACATATATATATATATACATATATTATTACATATGTCGCAGGAGTAGGCCATATATCCCATGCTACCTCCTGCGTGCTTGCTTACACGTCTGCACAGCCCATCCCTTCACGTACACAAACCCTAAACCCTACACCCCTTTCTTTGTATCCAACCCTACCCCTCTTGCGCATGCACACTGGCCTCAGGTGGGGCCGTTACAGCGCACCTTTGTAGAGATGCACGCCAACAGCACGTGTCAACTGCTGACCATTGGCGGCGACGACGACGACAAGCGCCGCCCTAGCACAGTCTCAGACACAGACGCACTTGGGGACTCGCCGGGCAATAAAATTCCCGAGAGTGTACTGCAGAACGCCAATCGTAGACGCATGGTCAAGCACGAGGAAGGTGTGGGGAGTGTGTGAGCGTGCGTATATATATATGTGTACCTATACGTATGCGTGTATGGATAGGTAATTGTGTGTTTGAGAGAGTGTGTATGTGTACCTATATATGCGCGTGTATGATAGGTGATTGTGCGTGGGCGTGAGTGAGTGTGACTCCCGAGAGTGTGCTGCAGAACGCCAACCGGGGACGCATGGTCAAGCACGAGGAAGGTGTGGGGAATGTGTGAGTGTGTGTATGTGTGTGGATGGACATATACGTACGCGTGTATGAATAGGTGATTATGTGAGTGTGTGAGTGTGTATATGCACCTATGTGTGTGTACCTTAATATGCACTTTTGTGTACGCATGTGTACATCGATGATTGTGTATGACATACACGAGTGTCTGTATGCGAGTGTGTGCACATATATATAGGTGTATGGTGGCATTGTGCGTGCGTGTGTGTATAATGGTCGTATCACAGCGCCCGAAGACTTCACTGGGGTAGTACGAGACTTCTGAAGTTTTATTTCATGAGTGCCATTTGCAGACGCATTGTGCAGCAAAAGAAAACACGTCCCTAAATGGGAAGTGTGAACACATGTCCGGGTATGTAATACATGTACTTACAGGCGTATCACATGTAGCTATATACGTGGCTCTATGTTTAAGTATGTGATCCAAGTCTTTGCCTAAGTACGGGGGTTCGGAAACGTATGACTATAGGAACTCTGTATCATCGCGTTCTATAGCATCAAGTGATATCGAGGGGTGTAAACAAGCATGCCTCTGACTACTCCACCTTATCATTCCCTGTAGCGGTGCCGCACATCTTCCTGTACACCGACAGTCCCATCGACATCGACGAAAATGGCCTGTTCACTTTTTCACCAGGGCCACGGACAAACCTCAACGGCGAAACTGCGGGATGCACTGGCTTGCTAATACCTTTGGGGTACTTGGAAACGGGTTATACCATGCTTAATCTTGTGTCGAGTAATTTTGTGTGCCAGCCAGAGCAGCTCAAGGAGGCTTGCTGTACCTGGGGGTAGGTGGTACTGAGCATCTGTTATATATATATATATATATATATACATACAACACACACACACACACACACACACACACACACACACACACACACACACACACACACACACACACACACACACACACACACACACACACACACACACACACACACA
>NW_014034050.1:0-1638 GCF_001186125.1 Sphaeroforma arctica JP610
TGTGTGTGTGTGTGCGTGCGTGTGTGTGTGTGCGTGCGTGTGTGTGTGTGTGTGTGAGCGTGTTTCTGTCACCCGCATACTTTGCATTCTGCTTCTTGTTGGCCAGTTCTTCCTTGAGTGCATTGACTGTAGCCTCGTGTGCTTTAAACGCCTCCTTCATATTCTCATTCTTTTGATCCGCCTCCTGCAACCACAACGAGTTAACGAGTTCAAAACATTGTGCAGAGTTTAGAACGCCGGTTAGTGGATATACTGATGGGCAAGTGGTGCTATGGAATGTATGTAAAATTGAAATAATGATACAGCTAGTATTGGCATTGGAATATATGTAACACTAAAATATTTATACAGTTAGTATTGGTGTTAGAACATATGCATTATATAAACAATCGTGTTGATAAGATAAAAGCTTGGTCAATCACCCACTTTCTGACCGTGTACTAAACATCCTCACAAGTCATACGTTTTGTTTAGACATGCACTCCTCCGAACACTTATACTGTGGCGAGATAAAGACGCACACAAACCGTACTGTGTAGGTATAAAGCGATAAACTATATTTGGTATAACAAACATAAATGGAATACGGTGATGAGATGTAACCTTTCTCTCACCTTCTGTCGCTGTAGCAGGAGCCCTAAAACCATATAAACCATATAAACCATATAAACCATATAAACCATACATGCATGCACACGCGCTTGTAAACACTTAGAGTTGCGTACGGATATACAATGTATCGCGCACACATCAGCTATACTAACCAACCAAACAATCTACGAGCGTAATGTCTTTCAAAGTATTAATAAACATAAGACTATACGCACGTGTAGACTAACCCCTCACATGCTGTCGTTGTGCCTAAACCATACATGTATGCCCACACTCCTATCAACACTAGAACTGTATACGAAGACACAATGTATCTCACACATAACAACTATACTAACCAACCAACCAATCTGCGCGAGCAGTGTATATCCGAGCACTAGTAAACATAAGACTATATTGCACGAGTACGTCTACCCCCCACCTGCTGTCGTTGTGCCTAAACCATACATGTATGCCCACACTCCTATCAACACTAGAACTGTATACAAAGACACAATGTATCTCACACATAACAACTATACTAACCAACCAACCAATCTGCGAGAGTAGTGACTATCCGAGCACTAGTAAACATAAGACTATATTTCGCGAGTAGTCTACCCCCCACCTGCTGTCACTGATAATAAACATAAGACTATATTGCACGAGTAGTCTACCCCCCACCTGCTGTCACTGATAATAAACATAAGACTATATTGCACGTGTATTGCTGTCATTGCTAATAAACATAAGATTATATTGCACGTGTAGTCTACCCCCCACCTGCTGTCGTTGCACCAGTAGTCCATCCAGGTCTTTGATCTCCACTGTGAGGTCGTCGCACTTCTGTGCCGTCTTGCGTTCTGTGTCCTCAAACTTCTTCTTCTTCTTGAACAGCTTGCCCGTCTCCTTTTCTAATTGCTGTGTTTGTGTGTGTGTGTATTTGTGTGTGTGTGTGTCTTTGTGTGTGTGTGTATTGTGTGTGTGTGTGTGTGTGTGTGTGTGTGTGTGTGTGTGTGTGTGTGTGTGTGTGTGTGTGTGTGTGTG
>NW_014034049.1:0-1638 GCF_001186125.1 Sphaeroforma arctica JP610
GTGGTGGTCGACTGGACGTTTCTTACGCTTCAGAGTCTTAAGCACAATGCTGTAGGCGGAGAAGTTTTAACTTCCGTGCCTTCAGACGATGGAAACATGCTATCTTTTTCAGCTTGTGACTTATGCAGGCGTTTACGCCATTTTCGATTAAAGGCTTTTAAATAGTCTTGGTTATCGAAAGCATCTGAAGTCAACTCATCTATTGTACCGTCTATAAAGTGTGTACGATAGTATGTATAGCCTCCCTTATCCGTTCTCCATATAATGTCTTTAAATTCAGAACGATCAAGAGGGGCAATAGAGTCATGTCTTCTTGCGAGTAAAATCTCTGTAGTCGGAATACGACTTGTGCCTATATTAAGCACACTAGAACCATCGGGGTTATATACCTCGTCTGTTCCACTTTTATTGTCTACGGAGACTATATATGGAACTATCCATTCAGATGTTAATACAGTAGCATCAGAATTACGTTGACGGATGTTAACTCTGTCACCGACCTGAGACTCCGCTATCTTCTTGGTAGTGTTCCAACGCTTTTGCCTTTTTAATAAGGTTATATTGCGTATTTCTCGCAAGCAAGGATATACAACGTTATAAATAAGTTGGACCTTCTCTAACCATGGTAACTCATGGTGATCGGGTTCGTCCTTGTTTAAAGGGATTTGTAACTCACTCTATATCTGCCACACAAATAGTGAGCGGGTGTAGTTCCTGTAACCGGATCAGCACACTCGTTCATCTGTGTTTGTACCCACTTAAGGTGGTACGGTCAATTATCTGCATCATCCGTTAATGCAGTATGCAAGAAGAACTTAAGTCTTCTATGACACGTTTTATTCGCACCTTGCGTTTGCGGCTTATATGGCACACCTCTCTTATGGCATATGCCGATACGAGTACTAGCGATTCCATTACGTCATCGCAGAACTCACTACCGTTATCAGTGTACAAAATACCTGGCCATCCGTGGTCTGCAAAGACTTGGCAACATAATTCTGCCACCGTAATCTTATCCTTTAATGGATAGCGCAAGTTAAACCGTGACGCCACATCAAAGAAGTGGCATACGGAACGGTCGCCTGTGTGCTCGGACGTGGGCAGGTCAACCAGATCAATGATGACCCTGCGCCATGGATCATCTTCAGTCACACTCTTAAGCGGTGCGAACCCATAGCGCTTGATCTGATTGAGATCATAGTCTGTGCATGACTGTTATAATCTGTCAACTAAAGTTGCCAGCTTAGGGTGCGCGATCCCATTTCGCTTAGCATCTTTAAGTGCGTCTACTACGTTCTGGTGCTTCAGCTTATGGTTTCGAAAGTTACTGATTTATTTACATTATTTCTCGTAATTCCGGTTCAAACACCAAATTACCTTAAAAATTGACCAAGTGTAAAATCGCCTTATTTTTTTTTCTTTACATATTTTTTTTGCGGAATCAATTTTGAGTCCCACATAACCCCCTTATTTTCGGGATACAACCCTAATTTATTCATTTTCTATTCCTTTTTATTTCGGGTGCAAGCCACGGGATTTTAGTTTTACGTCCTGATTTTACGTCCTGATTTTACATCCTGATTTTACGTCCCATTCCCATTTGTTTTTTTGCTACATTTCTTGAACATAGTCCGTCCC
>NW_014034048.1:0-1638 GCF_001186125.1 Sphaeroforma arctica JP610
GTGTGTGTGTGTGTGTGTATGTGTATATATAACAAGCCGACCTCCTCCGCTTGATGTTGCTGTTGTACTTGCTGCCCGTACGTTTCGATAGCTGTTCCGGGAGAATCTGGATCTCATGATGCTCGCCAGTGCGTATTCGCCCGAGCCGTGCGCCTGAGTCGCATGAGGTCTGGTCATGCCGTTCCCTTCGTTAGGCTCGATATCACCTGCAATACTCATCTGTGTTGTAGTGTGCATATAAATGATGTACACAAACGTCAGTAGGTGCATGTAGATAGGTACATATAGAAATACGTGCAATAGTATCAAGTATGACCGAGCTATCCCCTTCGTTACTTCTCACTGCCATCTGTCAGGACTAAGCTGTGTTGTAGTTGGATCTTCAACTCGTATATGAAATCGAGAATATGACAATATGAAAAGATGCATGTGTGTGTGTAGAGAAAATATATGAATGTTCACTCAGGCCATTGATTTCACGTGGTATGTGGTCTGCTTGACCGATTCCCTTCGCATAGCTAACTATCATCTGCGATAGGAGGCTGCGCCGTATTCGACATATATTCCTGTTCATATCCATTGGTATAAGCATAGTGCATAGATGCTTGTACTTGTGTGCACGGGTTCAAATACATGCTATGCTGTCTTCTAGCGTATACCTGACTGCGAGATGCTAGTACAGGTGACACACATATATATATGCCGGCTGTAATGACCATCATCTTTCGCATTCAGTCGTGTGCGGACCTATACACTCACTCACTCGCACGACCGCGTCAAAACCTACTCAAGTACATATTTGGATACTTGTTTAAATACATAAATACATGTTCACGTACATCAATTGCTACATACACTCACCCTACCTTGTTATTGCCCAATACACTGCTAGCGCCACCTTCCACATCAATGCCCCCGCCTAGCTTCGGCATTTGTGACGGTATACTCGTTTTCGATAGTTTCCGCAAATTATCGGGATGGCTCGGATTACTCGACAGCAAACTGAATCGCCCGTGTGTCAGCACTGTATGTCCAGGATCCAATTTCATTGCCGGAAGGGGGGTCATGTATGGCTGTGCATGGGCCTGCGAAATACGAAATAAAATGAGTATTCCCGATTTTGAATAGTACATAAGAATTTTTCCAGTTAATAGTTAATGAGCAGCAAGCTTTGCCCGGGCAATACCGGGAGCTTTGTGTATCCCAGGTGTAAATCTATGGCGGGAATTGGGGGGCTATGTGGGGTTGTTAATGGGTTTGCAAACGATAGAAACATGAACAGCTTATCTGTACCCCGGAAGGGGGGTGTATTGGCTCATATCCAAGCGCAATCAGATCCGTCATGCACCGTGGGGGATTACAAGTGTTTCCAAGAATACAATTGAACAAGCAAAATTGGGGTTGAATGTGATACTGAATAGGTCTACAAGAATAGTAGACAGAAAGAGAAGTAGTTATGTAATTGGAAAAGAACGTAGACCTGTATACAAGGAGGATTGGGTATACCCAGTCCTACCCAGATAATATAAAATAAATAGAAGAAAGTGGTTTCTCCAGTAAATCAGTTGTTTTCCAACCAAATCATGTCTTATAGGTACCCATACAAGGCTGATATTGCATATATATAGTGACTGTATA
>NW_014034047.1:0-1638 GCF_001186125.1 Sphaeroforma arctica JP610
CGAACATACGAGTGTGGGCCAGCTTTATTCTACGCAATGGCACGCAGGTTTTAGTTCTCATCCAATGGTAGAGGTGTTCTATATCCATCGTCGTAAACTAACGCACCGTATGTCTTTCCATCGTTGCACCACTCGCCTCGAGCTTCTCGCGGCAGTTCGACAATCTTAATATCCCTTCAATTTACCCAGAACCTCTCCAACGAATATGAAGCCTGATGTGCAGGTAGACATAAAATTTATCCAAATTGAAATAAATAGTATCATCCCTAACATACTAACATGACTCACATTCCTCCACTTATCTACAATGAGGACATGTGAGCTATGAACCTTTAGTACTTCTAGTTAAATCATCTAATAGAGATGCTATAGGTACGTTCTGTGTGATCGTGGATTTAAAGACTCTGACCAAGCAACAACACCGATCGTTCTTACGCAAGCTACCACTCCTCATTCCTAACTGACTCAACTTGTCTTATATTATTTCAATATAGTAGACGTTAGAACATTCCCTCTGAAGTTTACACTGTCTACCAGAGCCGAAGCAAGCTGTTCATCCCCTTCATATGGTTTGAGCACATATTTACTAGTATTTAGTCAATTCCGATAATTTTCGCTCGTAGGACAATATGGCCGCACACCCACGCTATACCGTCGTTAATCATCAAACAGTACATTCACGCAGTTTTGTCAAGTGATAAATTCTAGCAGCGTGATCACCCCTATGTCTCGATTTAGAATAGGGGCGCAGTGGCATAAAGGAGTGACTAACTGCGACATTCACATCGAATCAAACCTGAATGTGCACAATTACGATGAATTAAAATGATCCTTTCTGCTATACCACTTGTTAATCGATGCTAGTTCAAACCCAGTCACTCGGTCGACCAGAATCAACTTGCGTATTTCAAGCGAACAGAGGGATAAAAAAGAATACTAGAAATTTTTATTGGATATGCCAACACCATGTTCTTTGACTATATCTTCGCGCATTCAAACACTCGTGTGTTTCAGTCACTTTTCGTAGTTCTAGCTTGATTCAAAATGAAGGTATTGATGTTTACTGTGAGCACTAAACCATGTTCCCCAGTTAAGGACACCCGAACGAAATGCTATCATCGAAACCTACGCAAGCAAGTCACAGAACAAGTTGTTTTTGCACAACTTGTGAAGGCTATATTCAATATACATAAATAAAATGATTAAACTTTAAAATATGTCGGAATCAGTAGAAAGGAAGGACACCAATTCTCAAGTTGTTAATACAGTCATATGAGCGCATACTTCAGCTATGATGTGTATGTACCTCAACGATTCCTATATATTAGCTTTATTCGATAGCTTGCGCTTTTGTTGTAATTTATCTACAGAATCCAACTCGATCAAAATAGTGTAGAGTGGGTTGTCGTACTGGCTGTGAACAAACTCCATAGCCTGAGGCTGGCAGGAACAGAAAAATATCACTTTGTAAAAACTTACTCCAGCCAACACTTCAAAAAGTGTGCATAGTAGAAAAGAGTGGATATGTACTAGTTTTATATGGAATGAATATGTAGTAGTTTTCCCTGTTATGAAGTTCTTGGTATTGGATTGTCAGGTGAACTCGGAATTCTACCGAAAAGGATGAGGTCACTACCC
>NW_014034046.1:0-1637 GCF_001186125.1 Sphaeroforma arctica JP610
ATATATATATATAATAAACTGATATATATATTCTCATATATCGAGACCGATAGGAATATGACTTTTTATGTGCATGGAGATATATACATTTCAAAAAACAGATGCGTTCGTGAAAGCGCTAGTAGTTTTGCACGTGTACATGCCATTATATACGAAGTTACCTTGACGCGAGTATTGTGTACACACAATAGGTACATAATACGAACAGTACTATACCCCGAAAGGTCGCTCACAGTACAATCAAGACCCTACACAACATATGCATTGTGGTGGCTTACTGTTGTTGGGCCAACTGAACCCGTTGCGGTTGAAGAACTCGTTCCAGTCTCTGCACACGGGCAGGGTATTGACGGGTGCGCTCATTGTTTGTATTGGAAATGGCAGCGATGATAGATTTGTGATGAGTCTACGTATCTATATCTGCTTCTCCCAAATATACAAATACGCAGATGTGTACGCACTAGAGTTTGAATAGGTGTGTGATATGTATGTATGTGCTATGTGCGGTTGGTAAATGTCTATATACCTGGTATATACTAATAAAGCTTATCAATGGGGTAGGGGTTGTGTTGGTATCACCTGGTATCAGTACCTTATACCAATACCTTGTAGTTTATATTACTACTACTAAATACCTTATACCCAATTGCACATATATATGCCCACACTCCCACACTCCCCCAGCCCAATATGTCATAAATACACAACTCACACAGTCATACAAGCAAGTCGCCGCCCACAACTCCGCAAGAGGCAAGCCACTTTTGACTTTAGTGACTTCAGCCTTAGCGGTTGTTTAGCCACAAGAATGCCGATCACTATTTATTGAAAAAACCAAAGCAACATAATGAAATTTTAAACGTTTAACGGACAAAGTTGAACTGCGCACTTAACTTGTGTGAGTGTCTTGGTTGTACACAGTACTAACTTATACGTCTATAGTAACTCGATACCATAACAGCAGAAACGTTCAAATAACTTTCACGCGAACACGTTTAATTTTTTTTAAACCCCCGTTTTTTTTAAATAAATAGAAACAAAACGAAGTTAAATATATTTATAAAAACGAGATTTCAGATTTGAGGCAGTGGCCGCAGTGATGCCAATTGCCTTTACTCCCCCTCAACGGTTGAAAATAATAATTTAAACGAAATATTTTTAAAAAATACATATGTGCTGCGTCATGCAGGTCTCATAACGTAAAGCGTAATTACGTTTAAAATCATTTCGTAAACGTTAAAACGTAATACATTTACGCTAAGAGCCTTACGTCTATATTCTCACAGATACGGTTTTTAGCTCAATATGACATCGAATATACCAGTCTCATCCCAAATTTTGACGAGCGCGAGTCAAGGCGCGAGAGTAAGATCTGGACCAGTGTCTAGCCCTCGTGTAAAGAAGTATTAGTCCTCTCTAGTAAATAATGTGAACAACTCCAGTGAGATAGTCTGTCAGACTGATAAGCTCAGAACAGACCACTTTACAGAACTTAAAAATGCAAGCAATAAGACGGTACTCAACTGTATCTACTGCAAGAAAAATTCTAAATGGTCCAACACGAAAGCTCTTCGTGTGCATATCGGTCGAGGCAAGGCCTGAACAGTTCCAACTATAATAAGAGCGAAGACGAATAT
>NW_014034044.1:0-1637 GCF_001186125.1 Sphaeroforma arctica JP610
ATATATATATATATAATATATATATATAGATTTATATAATTATATATTTACATATGTAGATATGTCAAATCGTGCCTTACGTAAGTACGAGTACGGTATACTTTTGAATCTGCATTATACTATCTGTAACTATTGCTTCATATTACGCCAAAGTATGGACAAATGCGGATGCTATAACATACATTTGTTACTTGTTTTGAAAGGCTTGTATGCCACATCTCACGGTATCTTGTTAGGAATATAGCATAACTGTGCTTCCTAGACACCTCTATCCCTGTCGAGGCTCTCTCTGTCATACTATCTCATTGAGATTGTCACAACCTTCCCGCATGATTGAGGGTTTTGGGTTTAGACATGAGCTCTTGGACCACCAACAGAACATACATACACTTAATTCTACTAACCACAGTCCATACATATATACATACTTTCCCTAACTCTTGTGTCTACCCATCTATCTGTCACGTGTTTGTAGGGGTCTGGATCAAACAGAGCATCGACCTTACTGCGCCCCAACGCATTACATCGCACACGTATGTGCACCTCATGGCTTGCGAAGCTGTCACGGTCCAATGCGCTGGGATAGGCACGCAAGCCTTTGTTGTAAGGTGTGTATACAAATTGGTTATTAAATAGTATTTAATTGCTAGTTAATCAGTAGTTAATTGGTGGTAAATAGGTATTTTATTGGCACTTAATTGATAGTATGCTCGTAACTGACTGCTGACTGTGTAGTGGTTTTGTGCGCGAGGTCTTGGATAATTTATTCATTTGGTAACGATTGGTAGTAAAGTGGTTGCTAATTATCAATTTGTTGGTAGTTGATTAGCGATTAATTGGTAGAAAATATTCAATTCATTGTTAGTCAATTGTTAATTAATTGGTAGTAAATCGGTGGCGAATTCACAATTGATTGGTAGTTATTTAGTAATTATTCGGTAGAAAATGAATAGTTCATTGGTAGTCAATCGGTAACTAATTGGTAGCAAATCGGTGGCCAATTGATAGTTAATTGGTAGCGAATTAGTATTTATTCGGTAGAAAATAAATAGTCCATTGGTAGTCAACTGGGTATCGTAGATGGCTGCTAACTGTGCAGTACTTGTGTTTATAAATATCTTGTCGGGATCCTTGAAGGAGTGTTTCTGTGTCCGTCGCGCAAGCTATGTGATACAATTCAAACATGCATATGTATACAGCCAACAAGGGACATAAACGATGCATGCTCATGACATGCGCGCGCTAAGAATGTCTCGGTTCAGATGAATAGATACAATCCACACATGCATATGTATACAGCCAACAAGGGACGTAAACGATGCATGCTCATGACATGTGCTCACTAAGAATGTCTCGGTGCAGATGAATAGTTGCAATGTACCTGCGCGATACAATCCACACATGCATCTGTACACAGCTCACAATGTTCTTAACTACTTTCTCTCGTGACATACGTATACCATGGCCTATTCTTTTGCATATGCACACAACTCACAACGTCTTTCAATATGGCATATACACACAACTCACAACGTCTTTCAATACGGCATATGCACACAACTCACAACGTCTTTCAATATGTTCTCGCGTGACATACGTATGCCATGGCCCATTCATTTGCATATGCACACAACTCA
>NW_014034043.1:0-1637 GCF_001186125.1 Sphaeroforma arctica JP610
ACATATGTATGTATACACATATATATATAATATATATATGCATATATGTATATATATATATATATATATATATATATATATTTATGTATACATATATATATATATATATATATATATATAAATTCATTCTTATTTTTAGTAGGTTTAACATTCTCACAACACTATCTCATTACTTTCACCATTCGTATCCGGGGACAAGCAGTTCAGGGCTGTATTCGTTGGGCTTTTGATCGGCACTCTAATGTGCTTTATCAACATGTACTTCGGCATTATGACCGGTTGGGTGAGTTTTTCGATTTTTTATTTCTTCACTGTTTCACAATCACACTCGTGCGTGTGTACGTTGTCTCGTCTGTGGGTATGTGCAAATGTGTCCGCACTTTTTTTTTTGACACTTCACATACATTCGTTGTAATCGCTCGTTAACATATCTGTTTATTTGTTCGCATGCACTGTTTGAACAAATGTTATTCTGGTACATAAGAATATGCTTTTGGGACGGAGATGCTAATGCTATAGTATGGAGCGTTGATCCTTTTGTTTCATTCTCATTGCTCATATCTTATACAGTGTTAGCGTCACACACAACCAATCTCATTAGCCTTTCGACCATTTGTACACGTGTACGGTCTAGCGAGTTATTTGCAGTCATCTGTACTGGACTATCGCGTCTGTGGGGTGTTCGGATTTATCATGGCCGTGTATATGCAAAAGTACATGTATGTAGCTGTATTCTACTCGGACACAACTCTATATGTATTCATGTGTATTCTATACTGGCTATTCTTGTTGTTTTGTGATTGGCACTATGGGACTGATTGTCTTACAAGCTGCACGTAGAGAGTGGGTGTGTGCGATTTCTACTTTGTCCTGCATCACTTTTGTATAGTGAATCAGCTTTGTTAGACATAGACTGCAGCCATTCACACCCTCGCACACATTTCTATTTGTATCTACATCACACGCATATGTACTCGCACATATTTTGCGTCCATTCCTAACTATACTTATACATGTACACACTTGCACACCTTTCTATTCACACACACGTACACACATACCCCTATGCCTCTATACTCGCACACTCTTTTGTATTCATAGCTTCACACATACTCGTCTCGATACATACCATTGACAGGTGACAATGGGTAGTCTGCAATCGGCTCTACTGGCACACTCTTTTGTATACATAATTTCACACATGCTCGTCTCGATACATACCATTGACAGGTGACTATGGGTAGTCTGCAATCGGCTCTACTGGGCTATGGGGTCTTCCAGGTCGCCCAGAGAGTGGGTGTGTGGGGATTCTCCGAGCCCATGTCAGTACAAGAGAATGTGATCATAACCACCACAGCGGTGGCTACAGCGACAATCCCATTGGCGGCCGGCTTTATCGGTAGGTCGAGAGGGTGGTACCTACGATTGTGTCTGTCAGGGGGATGTGGGTTGGTGATTGTATATGTGTTGCGCACAGGTGAATGTCAGGGTATGCACTACAATGACGGCTAGGGACAAAGGTGGATGCGTATCGGATTATCTACACAGATAGATATTAATTGAATAATAGATATATACATATACATATACATACACACACACACACACATACACACACACACACACACACACACACA
>NW_014034042.1:0-1637 GCF_001186125.1 Sphaeroforma arctica JP610
ATATGTATAAATATAAAATAGTATTATATATATATATGTATGTATTTATATATATATATATATTTATTTATATATATCTATATATATATATTTATTTATATATATCTATATATATATATTTATATATATATATGTATGTGTGTACGCATGTACATGTATACGTATTTGAATATGGATATATGAGTATGTATGTTTTTCACAAATATATCAGGTGTACCTACAGATGCATATAAATATACTTGATGACTGCATAAAATGCTGTTGACGTATCAAATTTTTTTAGTGTCCTATTTCAAACTAATCAACACTCGCATCGCACCTCTTTAATTGGCTCAGAACCCAATTCGTTAAGCTCGCGCAACGAAACCTCACCCCTATCTAATCTGTAGTCGCACTAGGTTTTCCTTATTAAACGAGGTTTCTAATGCCACCTCTGATACACAGGAACTCCTCTGCGACGGAAGTTGTCGTAGACTCTCTGCTATCCGTACTCGATGCGAACAAAACCATCACAGTCCACCGACAAGACACACTGTACAACGTGGTCAAGATGGTATGTGAACTGCCACAGCTTAGAGTACATGTACTCGATTGTGGTTTATAGCAGCATCCATAGCAACATAAATGGCAACATACGAATCGACATACATAACAGCATGCATAACAATATACAAGTCAACATGGAAAGCAACATACATAGATACTTAGCAACGTACAAAGTATCATACATAGTATCATACATAGCAACGTACAAAGTATCATATATAGTAACATACATAGCAACATGCATAGTGACATACACACCGTGCAACAACATTAAACTTGTATTTACACCTATACGAACACGCACACACTCCACATAGTCAAATGCACAACTCATCATATACACACATACTCATAAACACTCTACACACCCGTAGATGAATAAGCACCGTGTGCATCGCCTGATGGTAGTCAACAAAGACGAGCAGCTCGTAGGTGTCATCAGTCAGTTTGGCCTACTGCGTGTGCTGTATGAGAACATAGACGCCCTTTATAACTCACCCGACAGTCCCATATCAGCCTTTGGTTTGAGGAAAGAAGTCGTGACGGTACAAGAGGTATGTAATATACACACACAGAGAGGTATATATTTATATATTGATATATTGATTTATATATATATATTTATATATTGATATACATATATATATATATTTATATATTGATAAATATATTGATATATATATATATATATACATATATATATACATATTATAAGCGAGATTTGCGACACGTTTTGGAATGTTATTTATTTTCCAGTCGCCAATACACCGCGTGGATGACTCACTGATGACTCACTTTCGGTTATATACACTACCGACCAACAGAACGATATGCTGCTAGAGGCAGTGGAGAGGATGACATCGCTCAGTCTCAGTGTGGTGGGGGTGGTCAATACCTCTGGGAAGCTTGTGGGGGAATTCAGCATGGCTGAGGTATGGCTTCTGATGCTAGTGTATATATAGGGTATATACAGTTTTTGTGTGTATGGAGTAATAACTGAATTATCTGATGGTATAATATACACACACACACATATATATATATATATATATATATATATATGCATAGCGTATGTTGTTTAGTAAACTTTA
>NW_014034041.1:0-1636 GCF_001186125.1 Sphaeroforma arctica JP610
TATATATATAATAGTTCATGTATATACTAAGAGTAGGGCAAAAGTATACCAAAATGTGTGCCTATACTATCGTGACTGCATACATCAGGGTGTAGTACACACAATACGAGAACAACTATGCTATTTAAAAAAAAATCGTAACAAAGATAAGACGCGTACTATACGTATCTGCGTGGTCATTCAATCTGGCCCTTTTAAGGTCATACTATAAATCACAGCAGGTATACGAATGGTGTCTACAAGTGCGTAATACCCAATCCCAACAATCGGACACGCTGTGTGACGGGTTGCACTCAACACACCTCATGGGAGCAGTCAAATGGCATACCCAGGGAGGTGCTTCCCCTGAATCCACACTTAGCTCTAGACGCGTCTGTGTGAAGTAGAGCGTTGGGTGCACCAATTGGGAGTTATGAATATATCAGTATGGGTCTATTATAGTACGGGGTCAACTAGCAGGCCAACTCAGGGATTGGGAACTTGACAACGGCTGTAGTTAAGAACGGGCGTTCAATGAGAAACAGCGTGGCTGCTACAAATCTATAGGGCCACAGATTATAGGCGGTCACTGTCACATCCCTTGGACACCCACTTGAGCGTGAATACTTTGTAACTAGGCGTGCTAAAAGGCGGGTGTACGGACATGTTTTGCGTACGCGCTAAGTCCAAGTTATATACCCACGCGATTACACTGAGAGGACTAGGCACACAACAATGACTCAAGGCAAGCCACAACCTCCCACTCACACAGACACTGTATCTGGTATGTAGATATGCAATACCTGGTATGTAGATATGTAATACCTGGTATGTAGTTATCTAATACCTGGTATGTAGATAAGTAATACCTGGTATGTAGATATGTAATACCTGGTATGCAGATATGTAATACCTGGTATGCAGATATGTAATACCTGGTTAGTGACATACAAGTGCTGACAGTCGGCAGCTGACACTCTGACATGCGACACCTGACGCTTACAAATTGACACTTGCCGTCTGACATGTCACCAACGAGACGTGACATCTCCTATCTGACACGCGCCACTCACCAGTTGACCCCTAACACTTGACATGCAACACAAACACGTACGACATTTGCGTGCAATACTTTACTTTTGACACCTGACATGTGACATGTGACATGTGACAACTGTAATGATTTGATTGACACTCAACATCTCATATCTGACACATGCCACTAAGCGGTTGACCTTGACTTCTGACACGTACCTCAACAATACAATCGACACTTGCCACATGAATCATACCACCTGACAACTCACACCGGACAATTGACACTTTCAAACCCTGCAATACTAAATTCAACAACTGACAGCATTGACAGCATACATCTCACGTCTGACACTTGACACCACACATCCGCGCCGTGACACATAAACGTACCTGACCCCTCAGCATCAGGTACGATCTGGTGTGCGTAGACCCATTCAATGATTTCAGCTTTACGCGCGTCGCCTAAATCGTCCAATCCACCAAGAATATCCAATCCAGAAATGCCAAAGAACGTGACCGTAGGCCTAAGCAAGTAGCAAATTCATTGGAATATTTATCTTTCCGTATATATATACATATATACATACATATATATACATATATACATACATATATATAT
>NW_014034040.1:0-1636 GCF_001186125.1 Sphaeroforma arctica JP610
ATATATAGATATATAGAGATATATAAATATGACACACACGCACGTATATATATACATATATATATATATATATGTATAAACACACACACACACACACACGCACATAGATATATATATATATATAAATATTTATATATGTATGTGTGTGTGTGTGTAAATATATACATATATATATATAAGTACATTTGTTTATAAATGCATATATACGTGTATATGTATATACGTATATATTCGCACATTTACATATATCTTCTCTAAAGAGCCTAAATCGATCACTAATAATTGTGCTATCCACGATTCCCTAACCTGCAAATATTGCACTTGCAAATATTTATGTCAAAGTATCATTACGATGACACCAACGAAACAGATAAACGCATGTCCCGCGCCTTTAGTAGTCACATTTAGTTTATGTACGTTGTATATGTATGTACGTACTCATATAGCTGTATGATTAAAATGAGACACTCATGCCTTGTACGTATGCGTGTACACAAACAGCTTATGATCGTCTTTTACAACCCAGAAAAATGGCAGAGCTTGCTTTGTCGGCCATGTACACGTGCATACCACATACCAAATACACATGTACACATGCACATACTTACCCTTGCCATACACTCACACACCAAATACACATGTACACATGCACATACTTACCCTTGCCATACACTCACACACAAACCATATCTCAATAGCGCGCCGAAAGAACAGCTGCCCTATAATAGGCTTAACCCCTTGGAAGGAGACTGCCCCGGAAGCCGTCTGTGCGCCGTCATCTGATGTGCTCAATCTGTTTGGTGACAGTCAAATTTTGCTCAATGCTCTGGAGGTATGTTGTCAAAGTCTGCTCCCACGAGCGCGCTAACATACACTTATGTTAATATATATCAATGCGTTTATACTCAACAGCAGAGTCCCCGTTCCGCGTATGCGTATTACGTACTCTACAATATACACTCCACCCTCTACCGAACGTTCATCCAATCGGATACTTATCATCTCATACTCCCGTCCTTCCAGGCTTCGCAACCCCCCTCCGCACGCATGGCCATGTCTTCCGACCGTTTCAACACTGAAGACCTCAACGAGCCTCCTACAACAACCGCTTCGAGTGCCGTGCCCGCCCAAACCACTCGTGACCGCAGACACTCACAAGCGGGTTATCCCAAAGCGCAGCAAGTCACCCCTGCGGCACGTGCGCACTCAGGGCCAAGTAGCGCGCGTCGGTCGGCTACAGTCAAGGGGTGGCAGAAACCACAGTACAAGCTGGAGTCTGGCTCAGAGGGAGATACACACGACTGTGAGCAGACGCTGAGTGAGGAGGCGCTCGCATCCAGAGATACGCTTGACTCGGGGTTTATGTCGCAGAGCAAATGCTCTACATTTAGCAAGAGTGATGATGAACTGGCCAGGAAAGTCAATACCAGCACTCGACAGATGCAGGTGTGTATGTATGGTTGGGTTTTAAGGGTTATAGGGTGTAGGGTTTGGCAATAATTGAATACAGGAGCGTAGAATGTTGAAGTGAGTAGAGGAGTATGCATGCGGACTTGTTGAGTGGACATATCTGAATGAGTATATGAATTTAGAATTATGTCCGTCGATGTAATATATATATGTATATATGTATATG
>NW_014034037.1:0-1635 GCF_001186125.1 Sphaeroforma arctica JP610
CACACACACACCACCCACCACCACCCACCCACCACACACACACACAACACACACACACACACACACACACACACAATATATATATATATATATATATATATATAACTCTTTTATATCTACGGATATATGAATTGTGAATACATCCGACTCGACTAGTCATCATACATGTGTCCAAACATCAAATCAAAATATGACACTACGTTAAAATCCAAAGTTAGTTCGTAAAAAAAATTGTAGAGAACGGATTAGGACATGTAGTCTGAGCACATGAATTATAAAGAAATAACTATACCTGTGGGGATCTTCTGTATGTGAAGTATGTTGTATCCGATACGACTTTGTGATACTGGACAGATATCGTCCAATTCTCCATGCATAAACAGGCACGGGGCCGTTGCAGTGTGTAGGTGCTCATAATTGTTGCTAGCGCTGTTATCATACGCCCGAGGCCATGAAATCTACGGATGTTCGGGTGGTGAAGTGGATGTCAGTCGTCAGATGTTTTTGTCGGAAGATACACAGCCGAAAGTGATTTTAAATACACAAAACAAAAAGTTAACAAATAATCCCTCGTTCGACAAATACAAACACAAATAGCGTAGAATGGCGCCAGTCATTAGTCGCAGATTGATTACACGTGCCATTTGTCAATCATCGTATCTCCCATTATTGAATTCAAAGATTCCATTTGTGTCTCGATTATCAGCGGTGTATAAAATGCACTTATCAGTTGGCTCTCAACTAGTCACAATAACGAGAGTAATAATGCCGGTAATCTGGTAGCGTATTCTAATGCATAACTGTGTCTGTTCAGAGCTTTGTTTCAGTATCTGCATTCACAGTGCAATTGGTACTATGTGATGTGTGCACGAGGGGTTGAGATGATACTGCACATCCTGAACATATCAGAGACATCCTTTTATCTCTTGGACGAACGACTTACAGATGCGAGCTGTGTATATGTCATCATAAGCATGAGAAGGTTTTACTAGCATTAGGATGGGTCATCACTAGCATTCGCATGAGTCATCACTAGCAATAGCATGAGTCATCACTATCAATAGCATGAGTCATCACTAGCATTCGCATAAGTAATACTAGCATTAGCATGAGTCATGTTAACACACATTCTTCTCATGACCTTCTTGTTCTCTTTCTAAGGTTTTAGGGCTATCGACGGTGTTACATGGTGAACGAGACAGTACCCATCTACAGACCATGCTGTGTCATGCTGCATGCATATGCATTGGGCATAACATATATGGGGTTTAGAAGGGTTGCTGAACCCTAAAACTCAAATCCTCAACAAACAAACCTTAACGTTAACATACCTTTCCAAAGTATTCTTCCTCCCAGGTGAGGTCACCACCCTCAGCGGACATCATTCGATTGTCCACATAGCCATACATGGACACTCCCGCGCCAAAGCGTTTGGTGTGGGCAATGGCGTGGTTAGTCATGTAGCCACCGTAACTGCCTCCCCAAATACCATGCTGCAGGTGCAGTTCCAACAGAAAAAAAAACACAAAACGAAAAGAACATTGAGAGTTGAGCGTGACGTTGCATTCGCAATTTACGGTGCGGTGCAAACGAAGCAATCGAAACAATCGAAACAATCGAAACAATAGAAACAAT
>NW_014034036.1:0-1635 GCF_001186125.1 Sphaeroforma arctica JP610
GTGTGTGTGTGTGTGTGTGTGTGTGTGTGTGTGTGTGTGTGTGTGTGTGTGTGTGTATAATAGAATATATGTATATGTATATGTATTATATTTATACAAATATATACATATATACATACATGCATATATATATATAGATATATATATATGCATGGACGTAGTTGTATCTTACATCCCTTCAATCCACAATCTCTCATACGTCCCTTCTTTTGAATGTTTTCCTATTCTACATCAATTCTATATATAGAAATGGCGGCGGAAAGCCCAGTCCGGAGCCATTTGGAAGTGGACGATCGAGAAGCCCTAAAGCACGCATGAGACCACCGTCAGCAAGTGGCCAACATATGGGCGCACCCAGCACACCACCACCATCCAGGTACACCTACTAGTATAACCACTATCGATAATGCAGAGTTTAAAAGAATGGATATGTATCTCCCAGGGGTACTACGGTAGTCTTAACATTTGAGTTTAAAAATAGTTGTCTGTATGAGCCATGAACACCTGCCAGTACTCTAATGGATGTACCCTCGGTGTATCTCTGTTGTCTCTATGAGTCATTGCCACCTGCCAGTGCTCTCGATGTTCCCTCGGTGTATCTCTGTTGTCTGTATGAGTCATCACCACCTGCCAGTACTCTAATAGGTGTACCCTCGGTGTATCTTTGTTATGCGCATGAGTGCTACGCTCATTATTACCCCCACCGCCACCCCCTGCCCGTCAACCTCCTGCAGAGATTCGCTACTATCAAGCAACACCTCAGTACGGAATACCGCCGCGTTGCCATGGCGACGGTTCTCGACCAATGCGAGCGAAGAAACGGTCTCGTTAGTACTGCTGTGGAGTACCCAACGAGAGATGAGTCCAGACACCGAAACGGCCACTACGGCCGTCACGAAGACTGAAGCGTCGCCCAGCTCAGCAGGTGGGCTGAGTGTGTAGGGGTGCATGTGCGCGTACACTGACATGCGTCGAGTAAATGGTTATGCATGTTTGCACATACGTTTGTCGGCACTTTGTGCGTCACTTCACACCTAGCTATGTGACGATGAATTAAGGATACCAATGTCTATACCTATCTAGCTATGTGAAGATGAACCAAGGATACCAATGTTAATACCTATGTAGTTATGTGAAGTTGTACTATGCGAGAATATTGACCCTCCTATTCCGCATGTTCTTTAAATATCCCGTGCAGTGCGAACGTACGATTCATCAGAAGCACTGGCGACGGAGTTAGTGCCTATGGTCACCAAGAACGTTCTCTGCCAACATCACGTGTGCTCGATACCGGTATGGGTGAGGCGCTTGAAAGCGGAACGTATTGTATTTGAAAGCGAGATATATTATATTTGAAAGCGGGATGTATTGTATTGTAAAGCGGGATGTATTGTATTTTAAAGCGGGATGTATTGTATTTGAAAGCGGGATGTATTGTACTTGTAAGCGAGATATATTGTATTTGAAATCGGGACGTATCGTATTTGAAAGCGGGATGTAGTGAATTTGAAAGCGGGATGTATTGTATTTGTAAGCCAGATATATTGTATTTGAAATTGGGACGTATCGTATTCGAAAGCGGGATGTATTGTATTTGAAAGCGGGATGTATTGTATTTGAAATTGGGATGTATTG
>NW_014034035.1:0-1635 GCF_001186125.1 Sphaeroforma arctica JP610
TTATAGGCAGGTGTATGTGTAACATATGCAAGCAGAGATGTAGACTCATTGGCAGGTGTATGTGTAACATATGAGGAGAGTTGTAGACTCATAGGCAGTTGTATGTGTAATATATGAGGAGAGATGTAGACTCATAGGCAGGTGTATGTGTAACATATGCAAGCAGAGATGCAGACTCATAGGCAGGTGTATGTGTAACATATTAGGAGAGATGTAGACTCATAGGCAGGTGTATGTGTAACATATGCAAGCAGAGATGTAGACTCATAGGCAGGTGTATGTGTATGTACATGTGCAAGCAGAGATGTAGACTCATAGGCAGGTGTATGTGTGACATATGCAAGCAGATATGTAGACTCATAGGCAGGTGTATGTGTATGTACATGTGCATGTACATGTACATGTGCATGTACATGTACATGTACATGTACATGTGTACGTGTATGCGTATATATATATGTATGTGTATGTATATATGTATATGTAAAAGTGTATGTGTATATGTATATGTATGTGTATATATCCCCAGCAGACAGTACACACCTTAAAGCGTATGCCTCCGGGGACGTCGATGTCAAAGAGGTGCACCTTGCGATGCTTCGCAATACGCTCACCGGCCCTATTAAAAACGAGACTGGTGTTGTAGTATGTGTCGCCGTCCTTCTCTGGGATAGAACCGCCAACCAGGAACACGTTGTTATCCTGTTAACAATCGGTTAAAGGGAAATGCAAGCGTCAATGGTGCGGAGAGGAAATATGTATATATAAGTGTGTCTACAGATATATTCGATGCGAAACCTTTATATATATCTAAATATGAATACACGCGTGCGCATATAATTGCAGAATTTCAGTTGCATGTGATGACCCCTCACCTTAGCCATTTGCGACAGTGCTGTGGCTGACTGTCCAGTCACTAACTCGGCGTACTGTGCGAAGAACTGGGTGCCGTACGGAGAGTTGAAGCATTCCTGTAGAGAGATAGGGTGGTACAAATACGTATAAGGATTGATAAGGTGGTATAAATAAGTACAGGGATTACAGGGTGGTATAGATATGTATAAGGATTACAGCGTGCTAAGGATTACAGCGTGCTACAGATATATAAGGATTATAAGGTGGTATAAATATGTATATGGCGGTATAAATGTACATAAGGTGGTATAAATATATGTCAGGTGGTACAACTAATACACGTAACGATTCGAATATATATAAGGTGGTAAAAATACCAGAAACAGGGTGATGTATTACTAATTCTCGAGAAGGATTTGCACAGTGGCCATCCCAACAGAAGTATTTGACATTATATCATAAACATGAACAAGCCAAAGCATAGAAATCAAACAGCTATGCAAGATGTGTGCGTGCAATAGCAACACTACTCTGACAGTATGAGCGAGATTGTATAAATCGAACAGTACATACAAACATACATACACATACACATACAAATACATATATTTATATATGTATCTATATATGTACGAATATACACACATATATAGATATATATATGTATAAATAAAATATAGATAGATAAATAGATATATATATATATATATATATATATATATATGTATTATATATATAGAGTATAGAGAGACTAAGTAAATAATAGACGAGGTAGGTAGG
>NW_014034034.1:0-1635 GCF_001186125.1 Sphaeroforma arctica JP610
CATGCGTTGATACATAAATAAATACATCTATATATATATAGATACATACATACATACATACGTACGTACGTACATACATATATATATACATACATACGTACGTATAGACATACACATATATATATATATATATGTGTGTGTGTGTGTGTACACGTATGTATATATATACATAATTTGACTTGTACGTCAACAAAGGAGAGAGGTGCATCGACTGCAGCTTTACATCGGTATCTCACATCAGGTACTTCCTGGTTGAGATTTTCGACGCATATAGCCGAGAACCAAATACAACCCCTAGTATAAGTGGCCCGCCAGAATATCCTAAAACACTGCATGCTTGCAGTGGTCACGTAGGAGGACGTAACCAATATCAGAGATCTTAACAACTGAGCCCTTTCTGCAACATCTCGAGGCGTTGAAATAGTTCTAAGCGACTGCCTGGTGCTAGCACATAAACTGTGTGCACGGGCTGCACATCCATGCGCTATTTCAAACAAGTATTACTTGCGTGAGACAGCACATGCTGACATACTATTAGAGTTCCATCGAAACCGCACTTACCATAATCTGGCGATGCGGCTGACCCCAAACCATCTGCCCTTTGCCATTTCTGCCTCCATTGTGCAGGTTGACGAGAGCAAACTGAGATGTACTGCAATTTGACTACTTGCTGCAAGTTCAGTGTTGTTGGTACGGTTGATATCAGTGTTGTGTATCTACTGTAGGGAGGTGGGACAGTTGCTGATGATAGCACACAAGTATGTCTGCAGCTATGTACAGTTACTGATGATAGCACATAGTATGTCTGTAGCTATGTATGCACACAAGTGTTGAAATATACTCTCACGACGATTGCCTATAAATATTCATGTGAATTTGCAGACGTGTTCACGTACTCGTAGGGACGGTCACTACGACACTAACTCACTAGGCAGTGCTATAGGGTTTAGGGTTTAAAGTGTGCCATTTTTGGTTTTTTGGTTTTTGTTTATCTGATCTATTATGAACCTGGCGGCTGGCGGTCACTATCGAGTAAATAAGACACTTTGAGGTCTTGAGTGAGTGTGCATGATATATCGAGCGTGATATATATATATATATATATATATGTATATATATATATATATATAAATATATGGGATGGATATTTAAGTCCATTAATGTCTGCACCATAAGACTAGGATAATGCGTACTTCCTGCGACACTGCACCTATACAAAGCGTGGGCGTATCAACACAGTGAAGTCTCGGCCCAACTACAACACTCCTACAACACTCACTGGCTCTCTGTGTGGACATATCATTTACTATAAAGGTGCAACAGTAAACATTCGGCAGTGTACAAGCGCCCACACATTAGCTTTATTCAACAGCCGCGACATGGGATTAGCATCATGGATTACTCGGAGCTGACCCGATCACTGGAAGGTGTGTGTGTGCGACAATATCGGATACTAAGTGCAGGAACGCATGAACACTCAACTTAATAAGAATACCGGACACTTTACAATCATGGGTAGAGCTTAAATATCACGCACATATGTACATATATATACAACTACATATTCAACATGTTTATACGGTTACATATTTTATATGTATATATATATATATGTGTGTGTGTGTGTGTGTGTGT
>NW_014034033.1:0-1634 GCF_001186125.1 Sphaeroforma arctica JP610
ATGGTACACAGACGGTAATTCTATTGTAGAGGTCCAATGAAGAATGGTACACAGGCTGTAATTCTGTTTTAGAGGTCAAGTGAGGTATGGTACACAGACGGTAATTCTGTTTTAGAGATCAATTGAGGAATGGTACACAGACGGTAATTCTATTTTAGAGATCAAATGAGGAATGGTACACAGGCGGTAATTATGCTTTAGAGGTCAAATGCGGAATGGTACACAGACGGTAATTCTGTTTTAGAGGTCAAATGAGGAATGGTACACAGACGGTAATTCTGTTTTAGAAGTCAAATGAGGAATGGTACACAGACGGTAATTATATATGTAGTCTAATGGAGGTCAAGTGAGGAATACAATACAGACGACAATGGTATACGTATCCTCTTTGTAGTGCGAGATAGGGAATACATAGGTGTGGCAGTGTTCAAATATGTCATATGGAGGTATGCGTTCACAAGGAAGTATGACATGAGTGCTAAACATGTTGAGGCAATCCGACAATGTGATCCATAAAATCGACTCAAAGTACCGAACTTACCGCCCGTTGTCGTAGGGGAGAGTCCGCACACGCAGGTATGCCACTTGCACTGGGCACGGTGGGGGAGATACCACGGCTGGGTTGCCATGGCAACGACCGGTCGGATTGCTCCGAATACTGCCTCTATGAAAAGGAAGATAGTATTGCAGTTAGTTCGCTTTGTACGTAAAAATATTTTCGCTTGAAGCCGCGTTTTCTTAAGGGTCAGTGAAATATTGTCCTCAGATATAAGCATGATCATGCAACCGATAAACCAGCCACACACATACGAGAATAAGACAGATTTATGACACGATGACAATATGAGGACACTCTGAAGCCAATATCGCACCAAAAGTAAAAGCGATGTGTATTCGTATTATAGGCTGAAGTAGAGACAGTGTATCTGCGAATGCACAAAAAGTACAGCTGCAACCTAAACCATAGGGACACTCAAAAATATTACACACACAACTAAAAACACTCGAGATGTTGATAACGTATATATGCACAAATACACACACTCATACGAGTACATACAGCTATAGGAACACACAAGCACATACACCACATATACGAATACATGAAATCCAAGAAACATACTAGAAAACACTTTTATTTGTACATCCACTCTGGCTTATATCATCTACCAGTGAAGTGTCCGACGGAGGACTGTACGACCAAGTAGGGACTGTCCTGCGACCCGAAGTAGGGCACCGGTCCTTTTTCTGTGTGCATTGGTCGAGGTGGTACATATCTGCGGGTCTAATTGCATGGAAAAAGCGGAATACAAAACGAGAAAGAGGATAATTGTGAGCTATGATCGGTTTACACAACTAAACCTCAGAGGAAGCGAGGGTTTGTAGGATATATATATCATTCAGGATGTTTTCCGGGTGGTAATAAGTAGGTATATCGCACAAGAGGTCGCTATAACAACGAGCCGACGGAATAATGAATAAAGTTCTATTCAAGCGTGGATCTGATGCTTCTCTATACATGCGATGCTACAAAACAACAAAAATTTCTGGGACTAAACACACACGCACGCACACACAAACGCCCACACACACACACAGAGACACACAGACACAGACACACACACGTATATATA
>NW_014034032.1:0-1633 GCF_001186125.1 Sphaeroforma arctica JP610
ATAACTCTGAACGGGCGTGTTCTTGGCTGGTTCATTTAAAATTGAACTCAGCCCAGGGCTACGCATATCCTTACTTAACAAGGATGTGACCAACCAACACACAGCTGGCCAGTCAGCGTTGCTGTGCCTTGTCCTTTGTTATATCGGGACGTTTCAGGTCAGCGTCTAACTTCAGAATATAGCTCTGAACGGGCGTGTTCTTGGCTGGTTCATTTAAAATTGAACTCAGCCCAGGGCTACGCATATCCTTACTTAACAAGGATGTGACCAACAGCTGGCCAGTCACGACAAGTGTCTAGCTCATGCTGGTGTCGCTGCAGGATCAGATAACTGGTACCTGTAGGGTCAAATGTCTGCATTAATGCAGAGATCCATTGCTGGGGAGCGATATCATTCGTCTCCAGCATGACCGTAAACGCATTAAGCGTATAAATTAGCGTGTCGAGGTCATGGTTGTCTATAAACTCGACCTGCTTGTTGTTGGCATCCCAGTTCGACTTAAGTCGACTGATCTGTCCCTTGTACTTCTGGTTGTCCCTGTGGTCTTGTCCACGTTGGGCCTGAAGTAATTGGTCTATGCGCTTTTGCTTAATCGCAGAAATATTCGCATAGTATGCTACGTCATTAGCATGATGCGCAGCATGGGCGACTTCCATTTTATTGGTATAGTCGTCGACCGATTTATTAAGGTCGGTCACCTCGTCAAAGTGGAAATCCTCTGCGGGTTGGTGTAAAGTCGTGCGGTCGAAGCGATTAAATTCGACATTGTTCACACGTCTGCGGGGATGATTAATATCCCTTGGCGTCGGAATAACATACCCAGTCTTAACTGGTTTCTGACAATTGTCCTCCCAGTTGGGTACAAGTGGCGGAGTATATTTCCTTACCTCGCGGTCTATAATACCTTTGAGGACAGGTGACTCACGACCAGGTGTCAAAACAGCCGAATGATTAGCCTGTTCTTCTGGCAGAAATGCCTCGTACGGTATATCGACGCTGTGCATCTCTGGATCATATGACTCAGGTGTCGAGCTTGAGTCTTTGGGCGTAATTGCCTGTCGACGTTCTGTCCACTTCTGTAGGGCTTCAGTAATGCCAGGGGAAACATGCTCGCGTAAGCGCTGTGTATGTTTTCCTGATCTTTCTAATTGATCTACATGCTCGACAGTCAAGTCTTTCATAATAGTAGCTAACTGATTCTTAAGATCAGCGTATTTAGTAATCAACTTACTTATGTGCTTCGGCTTAGAAGTCTCGGACGTAGATTCGGTTTTGCTACTTGAGCTTGCCTCCTCTTCTGGTTCCATAATAGGTTCCTTCTGAGATTTGTCCATGTCCCCTATAATTGGGGACGCCCTCATAATTGGGGACTTTCCTTTCTGATTTTCGTCAGAAGAATGGATTGGGGCGTCTTGCGACGTATTCCTTGTCTCACTTCTTGGCTTCGTTAATGCAAGCTTTGAAGTTGAGGCTATAGTTGGCCCTCGGGCTCTGTCAGAAGGAGTAGTCTCCTTAAGCGGAGTGGCTACTTCCTTATCTGAAGAATTGCCCTTTTGACAATAATTGTCAGAGGCAAGTGCTTTGGCTACAGTGTGCTTAAATGCATCAGCAGCGGCGTCGGTTGCTTGCGCAG
>NW_014034031.1:0-1633 GCF_001186125.1 Sphaeroforma arctica JP610
TTCATATATGTATGTGTGTTTGTGTGTGTGTTGAAAATAAAATTACCACGCATATAGACACGTCAAAGTGTCACGAAATCGCATGAATGCGTGCCTTATGTACAACAGTATGCTAAACCCAAAATGTTACCTGATAAAAACAACCAAACTACGTACAAATATACTTATGATTTAACAAGGACTGCTATTTATTGGGAACTCCGTAGACGACCCACAACGCTTAAGTCACTCTCTTCACACCTTGCGTGAGACCTTGGCGTCAACTCTAGTATAGCAGCAGAACACTATCACAACTAGGGAGACAAAATTCTAAAGCACAAAGAAGACTGCGTGGGATATGCGTAGATCATTTATATATATATGGGCGATTTCGTTTCTCGTCAGAACGATTTTGGTCGCCACACTCACACTGACAGCTGCGTGACAGTCACTCTGTCACTCGTAAATAATAAATATGCCTCTAAATATAGAGCCCTCTGCAATTTTGTAGGGAAATTTAATTTGGAGGGTTATATTGCCCATATATGTACATCAATGCTTCAAATATGTCCCTGTGATGGCGGAGGCTGTGAGTTGAGACTGGACTGAGTCTGGAGTCTTGACCTATCGGCTATCGGCTATCTCATCATCTAGAGAGTGGAGACTGGTCACTGGAGTGAGTGGAGTCTAATAGCCTAATGACTAACCAGTCTATGGTTCTAAGGTGAAACGCACGAAATGCGTAAAAAAAGTCACTGCGGCAATCTTTATTTATTTCACAAGGAGATGGCATGTGTGGCTGACTGGCTGAGCCATGTGTTTTATCGCATCTATTCTTTTTAACCAATGGGAATTCTCGTGATTGTTGATTGACCCTCGCCGTCTCGCTACATAGGTGGTGTAATAAGTAAATATGTATATAAAACATACCCCCCCCCCTGAATAATCATTAAAATCAACAATACACTATCTATTTTTACTGTTTGGTTTTGACCCCCCTGAATAATCATTAAAATCAACAATACACTATCTATTCTATCTATTTTTACTGTTTTTCATGGGGATATCTGTGTAATAATAATAAAAAGAATAAAGCATTGTTCATATTTAGCCTTCTGAAAACTAGACCATTGTTGTTATTTGTTGGCAGTTGAAACTTGGAAACTCTGGAGAGTGGGCGCAATGGGCACACCAGGGTTAGGCTCTTCTGTGGCAAGCAGTAGTCTCAATATCCATATTTTAAAGTCGCTGGTCAGACTTGAGTTACAGACTTTGGCGCGATAGTTCACCTTGCGGGGTCTATAACTGGACTGTGATAGCAAAGGGACATGGAGATATTGTCATATAACTGGACAGGACGGTTGAGACTCGATACAGAGATATCTATACGTCCAATTGTATAGGCGACCGTGCAAACAACTTAAGCTGAATGGATGCTGAAGCATTGGACATCGAGCAATATAAGTGGTTGATGAGGTAAGTTGCACACGGGCAGACAGGGTTGATCTGTAGACAAAATGGTATATGCTTACGTTGGTGACTACAAAATTTGGTTGGTGACAAGCCTGCAGACATACGCAGTTGTGGGCTCGATATATGCATACTTTTCACCCTGGTTCATGGATATAGAGTTCCTCAAAACACACAGATTATA
>NW_014034030.1:0-1632 GCF_001186125.1 Sphaeroforma arctica JP610
CCCGGTTTAAGAACAACCGTACGACGGCCCGAACAGACTACCATCTGGCGGGGAGGTTCGGGAGGGGTCTTTGTGTAGTCGAAGATCAATACTTCGGGATGCGGTCCTTTCGTAGCTATCAAACAGGGGTTTTGCGGCATGTAACTGTGGATAGATATAGGGGTGGGTAGCAGATTTGTTAGTACACAGCTAAGTGAAACATGATCAAGTGCATGAATACGAACCTCGCCTCAGACTCAATACAGCTATCAGGTTCGAACGCAGAGCAAAAATCGAGCACTGTATACAAATTCGTGACACGCCAGGAGATTTGTTTCTGTTGCGCACTCACCTAGCCTTGTGAACTTCATTCTTGTGTATAATCTTCTGCGTGGTGGTTATCCTGGCTGCGCTACACCCGTAGCCCCCATACTCGCCCCTGTCCGCGTCAAACTTAGGCCCCCCATTAGGTCCGTTGGTGTTCTTATTATTCTCGCCTCCCCCTTCTTCGCTCTCCTGCGTGTCGTCTACGGTGGTCTTTGGCATTCGTAACGAGGCTATTAATATATGGTTCGGCTCCTGCCCGGAGGTGTGGGTGCCCAGGAGTAACCGGTGTTCCTCGTAATTTGTATCTGGCGACCTTCATTGTGTGAGGGAGATGCACGCACAAGGCAGTGAGAGACGGTTCTAGCGCATGGCACAAAGTGATACATACAGCAGGTTAAGTACATGTACCCCCTCGGTGGTGTGGGCCCTTGGATTATAATGGGACTTCCTACGAAAGCGATATCGAACATACAACTGTATGTGGATAGTAAGCTTCACGTGCAGCTGGATTTCACACAAATTTATACGGAGACGTATATATCTGTAGACACACATGTGTGTATAGGTGAATGGGACGAGATATATACAGAATGCAACTATGCGCAGAGTAGGAATCGTGCATCTGTGTAGATCTGCATGTAATGATTGCTGAGTAGGGTACAAAGCACTGATCATCAATATATAGCAACAGAGGTACTGATCCTACGTTCACGCGTTTCCGCATCGCATGGCACTATTCTCATTGACCGTAGACACCCGCAAAACACGTGCATCATGAATACCCACTGCTATTGGATTGTGTGACCAACTGATCGTGGATAAGCGAAATATAGGGGATCTGCAACCAACGTGCTGCACCAGATCCCATTTCAAGGGCTTCAATTAATAAGGGACAGCATACAATAGGACAGATTCCCAACTCTAGACGAGCATTGCGAGAGACGACTACCTCACAATATCAGGTAGCCATGAGCATGTGAGCGTAGGCCATGCCAGCGCGTGAGTCATGATTACGTCGTATAGTAGGGGCGTGTTCTTCTTCCATATCTTGTGCTCATCGTTTAGTACTTTAGCCTGGGCTATCTCCGTGGCTATTCGGGCTGAAGGATGTATGAGGCGAAGATGGCATATCGCGTGAATAGGAGTCCATACGGGTGATGATATAAATTGCAACTGTCATAAAAGTACATCACGACTGTGCAGAATACATACATAGATAAATACATACTTACATACATACACACATACATACATACATACCTATATACCTATATCTCTATCTATATATATATATACTACATATATATATATAAATATATATATATA
>NW_014034029.1:0-1632 GCF_001186125.1 Sphaeroforma arctica JP610
TTTACAATAGTTTTTATTTTGGCTCTCATAAATATTTATATTCCTGTGTATAGTTCACTAAGTCTTACTTATCGGAGTCGGATCCAATATGTCTGGATTTAGTGATATAGTCTTGAACTATCTACGTCTGTGCAAGAATTTTAACGATTTTAACTATTCTCTTGTATACTCATGTGTCACAGCAAATATATATATAATATATATAGACTTACATAAATTACATATAGATATACATTGACTATTTGTGCACAAGTTATATGTGTACTTGGGAGCTCAGTTGTTGTATGTTCTCAAACTACATCCTATCGCCATTCCGTGATATCTAAGGTAATATGGATGGAAATGGTTGAGCAGAAGGAAATATGGATGAGGAAGTGTCTCCACTTCACCGTCCTTTTATACTCCTATTGTAAGTAGGAGTATGAAAAAAACGTAGAGTAGAACCGTAATGTCTTACCACAAATATCTGGGTTACTGTTAAATAGTTAAATTTTTAACAGTAACGCACAATTAGTGGAAGACTTTACTGGTGCTACTCTCTATTCTATAATACTATTAGAATATAAAAATTCCAAAATAGTATTTGTTTCTACAACTACTTGAAAAGTCCACACCGGATTGCGTAGGAGGCTCTCATAACAAATAACTGTTGAATCTGCGGTCAGCGTCAGAAGCGGTAGTGACCGAGCGATAGCTCTCCAGCGATTTTATATCGATGCTCATGATACCGGCGATGATATCGTCCGGCACCCTCATACTGATTGCACTTTGTGAAAAGCCGCGACGAAACGCGTGCCACTGGATATGTTTATCGGCTATGTCGACAGCAACTCCAGCTCTTATGAAGTGCTGACGTATGGTAATTATACCGAGTCGGAATGGTGGTGGTAAGATTATGCCTAGTGGCGTAATTGGCCCAGAACTGGAACGATATCCGGTAGTTCTCCTGAGTGCCGGGCGCTAACCCTCAATTCTGTAATTGTGTCCACACTCGAGCGCGATCTATCGCGGCATTGGCACGCTGCCGCTTGACTCGTACAATACTGCTCCGTATAGACGCGTAGGGGGAACTAACCTTTTGAGTTCGTTGGCTACCGATACTGGGTAATGCACCGCGCCCGGCTCTAGGATAGTCAGGTCTTTGCCATGTCGAATGATGTGAGGCCACCAAATGGCCTTCTGCCAAATTGGAATTATGAGGACTGCTCGGCGTAGTCGTCGGTCGAGTTGCTCGATTATCTGTCCCAGCATTGTCTCTGGTGGAGCGAGAAGCTTCAAGGACTGGTCCCACTTGTTGTGGAACCTGTTCGCGAAAGATACATTTTCGTGGTGTGCTTTTTGGAGGTAGTAGCTGTTTGGATAAGTTCGTTCCGCTGCATTCGGTCGAATATGCCACTTTTGGAATATCGATAAGATTGCTTTTGGAGTCACAGTCCAATGTGTAAACTTCGATGGAAATTATTAGGTTTCAAACTATATTAAACTAAAATACAATTTAGTCAGTTAGGATTTAGCAGTGGTAGCTTGTGTAAGAATGATCGGGACTGCCTCTTGTTAAGAGCCTAAATATCCTCGATCACACAGGGCGTACCTCTGGCTGTTCTTTATTGAATAGTTTTCACTAGAAGTACT
>NW_014034028.1:0-1632 GCF_001186125.1 Sphaeroforma arctica JP610
TCTATGACAAATTCCGTACAACTCGTGGTTGAAACGCTCCATCGTTACTTGTTGTACATGTTGCGTGTATTGTTCATATTGTTCCCGGTATACTTGTTCATTAGTTCATTGTCGGCTGTTCCGATTGCTGCCTCTATTGCAGTAGGCGAAAGCTCAGTCCAGAAATGAGAATGTCCATATAATGCGCACACAATAAGATGGGTGCGTTATTGACCTTCATTTTCTAAAAATCTTAGAAGCTTTCGAGTATAATTTGAGTGTTTTTCACATATTATACTCTAAATCAATTGTCAAACTGGAGCGCTAATCCTCAGGTTGCATACCGACGTTGTGTTGACCTGCGTTGTGTTGCCACAGCGCATGCGATTGCTGATATATGTACATATAGGATGCACCTATACTTTAACATCCGTGTATACATCTTGAAATACGCATTCACTGATACACAAACCCGTGCGTGTCCTCGCTTGGCCCAGGATGCAGCCTTGCAAGCCGGCAATGAGCATCTAAGTATTCCAGGGTCGCTGAACCCTGATCCCGACCAGCTTTCAGCTACGAACGAAATCTCGGACGTAAATCTGCAGTACCATGTTTCGCTAAACCCAGGAGGTAAACAACTCTTTGTAGTCGATCTGACAGCGGTGCCGTTTGGCTATACATGCGAAATACACTATTGGGTGATACGAGTAGGGGTCGTAGTAAATATTACACCGCTTTCGGGGCAGTGGTCTCTGATGTATGCATAAGTGTATATCTGCCGTGTGCGTGGGTGTGTATATTTGGGTTGTGTTTCTGTGTGACCAGCTTCCGTGGCTTCATACTACGTGAACGAGTATGTATTGACAACGCCACTATCGACATACTCAGATCTTAGCAGCGTCTTTGCAACCATATACTAAGACCACTCAGGTGTTCGCCACAGCTTCATTGTCCTCTCTAGTGTTTTGTACTACAAGGTTATACTATTATATTGCCCCTTTGCGAGTTTCCTAATATTTCTGTATTGTTTCATTCGTCTCGCACTTCTGCAAGACGGCTCTCCAGATGTGGGGTCCGGTGTATGTCTGTTTGACGCAAAGCCTCAATACAAAACCCAAGTGATAATGCGCTGTACGGTGGTATATACCTCTCCCTCAGTCACGGACTAACGCGGACAGTGAGCAGCAGCTGTTGGTGTTCTATTAGATGGCCAAGGTTTTAGGGGTTTGTCTGTTATATATGTAGTACTGATTTCGAGTTTAATCTGCGTTTGGTTTGTCATCCGTTGCCCCAGACTCCGCCGCCGCGCACAACAGTTACCGAGACCAACGCCGTAGGCAAAAGCTAATGGAGGCATGGCATAAGGAGAATAATGTGGTGCTGGATCACAGGAGGTCTGGGTGGCAGAAGTATTCCCGCAGATTCGGCATACCCCTGGCAGTGGTATTGTTTATAGTCGCGTATATACTGCTCGGAGCCTACTTCTTCTACTTGCTAGAGCCCACTAACGACTACTGGGATTCGGTTTACTGGGCGGTAGTGACACTGTCTACTGTTGGGTATGTATTAACTCGGTAACTGTATGGACTTCAATTTGTATATCGGTAGTATCTGTGTGCAGTTTCTGTATATATAGTGCAGTCTCTCTCTCCC
>NW_014034027.1:0-1631 GCF_001186125.1 Sphaeroforma arctica JP610
ATATATGTATATATATATATAAAAATATATATATATATATAGCTTTATTTTCACACCTCATCGGCAGCCAGGACCTCGGCCGTCGCCACAAGGACTGCATTCGACACAGTACGTTTGTGTTTGGGGGCTAGTGGGCTTTTTCTCTTTGTGTTGGGTATTTTGAGCGCCAAGGCTGTGGCATTGAGCACAACACCACCGAGATTCTGTAGCATTGAGGGTGGCTTTGTGATGGAGTCGACCAACTGTGAACAGATAAACGAGTGAGATTATACGGGTATTAGTATGCATATCTGCTTGTTGTATATATCTTTATATATGTATATATACGAGTGGTACATATGCACATATGGACGCAAGTTTTAGGGTTCAATCTGTACAGATGTGTCTTATGAATATGCATCATTATGGTTGCTTAGTAACAGAATCCACCACCTGTTGCGTATACATGTTTCCGATTGCGTGCGGGTTTTGTGATTAAATTGCTGTGGTTAAATTCACACCGTTTCACACACCACAGCATACATATACATATCGCTTGCACACGACTACGAGATGACAGTTTATTTAGCAACGCGCGACTAGCTTCATCACTCACATTCGGTTGGGAGGTGACTGTTCAACGATCGCACGCTGATGACACCGACATTTGCACGCAAGGATCTCAATACACACAGGGTTTCATTTCATCGATGTAGGTAAGTGAAAGTGTCCAAGCTTGTGAGGAAAATACGCGCCGAGGCTTTCGTTTCGAAATCTGTGTACTAAAATGTACATATATATACATATTTGTATACATACAATAATATAAATATTATATATACTCACTGACGGACTTACCAATCCCTTTGTGGTGATGTAATGCTCCAGCTTCTTGATCTTCTCCAGTATCTGCTGTTTGGTCTTCAGCAGCAAAGCCGCCTCTTCGGTCCATTTGGCCGCCTCTCCTCTGTTTGATATGATAACACGATGTGGTAGTTCAAAACTTTATGTGCGTATACGAACATATGTATAAATCTGTAATCGTACATCTGTGCTAGTGGGTATATCTATATATCTATATATATATATATAAATATGTTAATGCTTGTATACGAGTGTGTATAGATGCGCGAATATACATATATGCACATTTAACCGGAGGTATATAACTTTTCACACATATAAACTACTCAACAACACCAAACCCTCTGACCAGTGGACTGCGAGCCCAAAACCAAAGATACTCAGCTCGGTGCCTGCGCCCTATTACCGAGTATGACCACGTCTGCAATACATAAATCACATGAATCGACTCCAATAACAATACACTTCTAGTCCTAAAACGTCACTTACGCCAATTTCTTCTCCGCCAGTTGCATCTCCTCCAGTATAGTCATTCGCTTCTGAGTGATGGCTGTGGACAAACGATCGTTTTCGATCTGCAGGTATCGGTTTTCACGCTCAGCCTCCAGAATGAGTTGGGCTTCAATCGGGTCGAGTTGGCCCTATTGTAGTGCAAACGAGTGCAATAGTAGGTATTATAAATTCGACGAGTTCTAAGATTAGAAATGAAAACGACCCGGTCTTAAAAAGTGATGCAATATTACGAAATTGTTAAAAATCTGTCTAATAGTAAGATTCGGTATAGAACA
>NW_014034026.1:0-1630 GCF_001186125.1 Sphaeroforma arctica JP610
TGTGTGTGTGTGAACTGCTATGAGCAGGTGCACATGTGTGCACATGTATATATGCAAATATGAGCAAATACATTTGTATGTATATGTATGTATGTTAAAATCTATGAGCAGGTACACATGTGTGCATAAGTATATATGAAACTTCTGGATAGTTGCACCTATATGTATTGATGCACATAAACTGAGCCCATATACATAAACGTTTCTTGTGCCCGATCTAACATCACTTATCGGAAACCCTCCTCTGCAGGTAACCACACCACCGCCACCAGAGACTGCAAAACTTCGAAACGGTCTATACATACGGTACATCAATGGGTGTGTTTTCTTACCTTCCAGGGATATAAATCCAGACTTTTGAACTTCCATCCTGTGACGTCGTCCCCGATGAGCTCCATATCAACGTTCAATACGCCTGACTGCGACGCTAGGAACGTAAGATTCCACCCCACCTAAAGTATATGATAACACCAAAACGCGCGGTTGAGATAGACAATCCATCAGAGATCTCTGGTACACGGGTAACTACTGAATTCGAAAGAAAGAACCCCCGCCCGAGAAAGCGCTACCATCTGTCCGTGCACACATTTGCAATATGGCGTATAAAGAAAAAACGACTTCATATTTTTCCTCCACGGCTGGCATCAGACAATCTAAAACCAAGGTACATGCGTGATTTTCACATGAGCATGTTCAAATTAGTATGTGCAGCAAGGCGAGACCGCGAAAATCGTGTGCGTATGTAATATGCGCGTATTCACTTTTTGCAGTACAAGTGAAATTGCCGTGCCGATAGATATTAATCAGTATGTCGGTACACGGTCACATTCAGCGTGAGAGTCTATATGCATACGCCTGGTCTAAGTACAAATGAGTGGACATATCCCTGCAAATACTAATGTAGGTACAACGTATGTAGATACTCGCAAGTGTACATGTTTGCAAGAGATCACCCGCTTATCATACCTCTCCGGTAATCGTCACTTTCAGAGCCTGTGAGTCAAAGGGAAAGTCTCGGAAGGACATAGTGGAGTAGTACGTCCCCATAACCTTCTGGTACCATGTGACGGAGTGGTTGTTACGGTTCTGTGTGTCAAAGATGATTCCATTTCGCTCTAGTCTTCCTTCCGGGAGTCTGCAAAAATATTTATGTGCGTATGATTTTATTGTTCTTAGGTATATACTACAAAAGAAATGACTTCTGAGTGTTCATCAAGTAGCTGGAGGTAGTTCTATTGAAATAAATTGATAGCACACGGTAGTCTATCGAGAACAAATACAGTGTAAATATAGTCTTCGTACATCTCGAGAGAAAATAACTGCTAGTAAACTATACGGCTGAACGGCTATTCCAATCTATTTGCCAATCAAATAATTTCTATCAGCTGAGCCTACAGGCGTCGCACTGTAATTAGAATCAATGTATTCATGTGCTTCTATATACATAGAACCAAGACTCGATGCAACACATTAAACCAGAACATCATCTACGTAGACGCGTGTATATATACAAACGTACACAAATATGTATGTATATGTATATACAAATACAAATAAACACATGTATATATACATATATGCATATATACATAAATACGAACTTGCCTACTTGTATACATACCTACATACA
>NW_014034025.1:0-1630 GCF_001186125.1 Sphaeroforma arctica JP610
TATATAAATACTTGTATTATACTAGTCTTTTAATCGCGTACACGGGTTTATACCGAATCCGAGTGTGTATGTTTTGTTATGTTCTTGTCTACTACTAAGTGTACGGTGGTGGCAAACAGCGGAGGATCTATACCGTTATAGAATGCATCAACATGTGACACTATATACAACCTAGACAAAGTAACCTGAACAAACGTAGCGCTAGTATTCCCTTGATAGTAGTGCCCTTCCGTTTCAGAGTAATATATATCATTTGAATATATGAAAGCACGTGTCGTCGTCCCATCACTTTTATCGATACAATCTTGCGCTCACGTACACAAGCATTTAAAGCCGATCTTATCTGTTTGTTAACTCTTCCCCCCCCCAACCTCTCTCTCCTTCCCGTCCTGGAATCCACGGATTGTAGGACCTAAGTAAAGATACAACCCGTCGCCTATACTTCCAAAGCGATGTGGTCGCGCAGGGCAGACGCTGCCGCATGTTCCTTCTGAGTGATTTGCTATTAATAGCACAGATCAATAAGAGTACAGCCCCGAAGTCGTCTTCAGGGTCTAGTGGGGGGTCTGCCGTGTCGAATGTCAAGCCGTACAAGCTGCTGCATTTTGCACCTCTATTCAATGTCACAGCCGTCCAGTCGTCTTTAAAAGGTGTGTGCGTGTCTATAGATTGTCTTACGAACTGTTTGTACTAAATCGGAGGTCTGATGGCTTCGCCACGTGAGTATTTGGAGTAGAGTGAGATACAACGTAGATGGTCAACATTCATCTTTACTTGTTAGCATACATGTAGGCACATACATATAGGCACATGCATATGACTTCATCTTTATCTATTGACACATACATATGACAATACGATATACAAAAGTGTGCAAAAAAGAAAACGACCAGTCAATTAGTTCATATATCCAGTGTATTCTGACTCAACCGTTATCAACGCAGATGATCGAATTGTAGTCAAGGGACTGAGTATAGAAGATATCGACGTCGAGGTTGTTGCTTCAAGTGCACCTTACAACTCAGTGAGTTGGCTGGAGGCTATAAACGAGGGCAGTGCTATGATACGTAGGAAGCAAGGTATGGCCAAACTGGTGTTGGCACGTATTCTGTGAGGGTATATTCTTACATTCATATGTATACACACACGCAGCGACGCATAGTGTGTACATACACACGTGTATCGTAGTCTATGCACACACCGATTGCCTATTGGGTATGAGATCGATACAAATGTATATTTGTCGAATTATGGGAGAATCACATCTGTGCGGTGCGGGTTTGTGTTTGATACGTACATTGCAGATACACATACATACAAGGCATATGGACATATAACTCTCGAGCTTTTGAGTTTATGAATCGTATATTGGACTGGCCCATCACCTTTACTACATTGCTAATTTTGGCCAATTGGTGAATTCTTGCGTTAAACTGATGTGTATCACACACATGTTTATATATCATATATTTGCACTTCATTGACAGGTCAGGGGAGTGTATCGGCCATACGCGCGTGCCTGCTGTTGTATCAGCATAATGTGCTGTCCTTTCTGGAGTTCATCATATGTGGCAAGAAGAAAGCGGTATGCTTACATATGTGTTATGAGGATATGTACTACTTTTTAGGT
>NW_014034024.1:0-1630 GCF_001186125.1 Sphaeroforma arctica JP610
ACTCTAGAGGTCCCACATATATATATATATAAATATATATAAATATATATAATGATATAGCAATATCAAGTACGATATATATATATATATAAACATATATTTTACATATATAATTTATATATATATATATATATATATATATATATATATATATATATATATATGTATATACAAATATATATATATATATATATATATATATATATATATATATGTATGTATGTGTATATACATATATTAATATATATATATATTTATATATACATTTGTATATAACTATATACACACACATATGCATATGTTTATGTATACTGAAACCATTGTTATTCTCGAAAACAGGCACGAACGATATCAACTACGACATTGCCTGCTTTGTGTTTAATTTGGGAGCCTGTCATGCAAACCAGGCGAAGAATACCTCACTGAACGATGACGGTTGCAAGTCGGCTTGTCAGGCATATCAGGTATGTAAGGTGATGTCAGCTAGAGCTAGTATTGTATGTGGAAGCATAGACTCATCTATAAGCTACACGACAGGGTAGTGTCTGTCTGTTTACAATGTATGGGCGAAAGTAAAGGAAGTTATTGGCTTGCCAGGCATAGCACGTATGGGAGGAATTTGTAGTATAGGCCTTGATGTGTTGTGGAAGGTATAATTTAAAACTTACATATCAGCCATATATAGGAAAAATCAAGGGAAACTATCGGCTTACCATGCATATCAGACATGTATGGTGTTTGTAGATTAACTAGAAGGCGGAAGTGTATGCTTATCCACAAGCCATACGAATGCGTTTGTGTATTTTTTCGTCAAGTATATTCGGACAAAAGCAATTAGAAGCTATCGGCTTACCGGGCATATCAAATATGTAAAGAGTTTAGAGATAGTCTTTTTATAATATGTGGAATTGTACAGTTATCTATACGACATCGCTGTGCCTCGTCTCTGCACACACACTTATTTAAATAAATCATATCAGGTACTGGGTTTGATGCGGGCTTTTGACTTGCTTCTGCGACAGCGCTTTGTCTCTGTGGACCTATATATAGGCAAGGTCTCAATATACGCTATACGCTAGGCTGTGTTTGTGGGCGCATACGCAACCATGTGTAGCTAAGTTTATATCCCCCGCATAATGTGTTATCGGCATTTGTAAAGTCCATACAGACTTCTACATAAACAAAGTTGTACCAAGTTTCCCGTTAAATTTGTACATTATATATATTTGAATATATTGTTCCTCCGCCATGCGATGATTACGCTACCAGGAGTATTTCGCATGCTTTGTTCATAAAAATAATTCGCCGCTACCTCTCACTCTCCCCCACAGGCGGCTGCCGGGGCCTTCACTTATGTACGGGACGTATGTACTGTAAAGTTTGGGCGGTCGCCGCAGATGGATATGCAGATGGATGTCCTCTCCACTATGATTAGCATCATGTTGGGACAGGCCCAGGAGTGCTTTCTCAGGAAAGCGTTGTTAGGTAACATGTCGCCTGCGATTCTGTCCAAGTTAGCCTCGTCGGCGAGTGACTTCTTCACTGAAGCCGTTATACAATCGGCCGCTTCCGGGTGCAAAGGTGAGTGAGAGAATGTCTATAGCAATCCCTTTTTTTTGTCAAAACGCCT
>NW_014034023.1:0-1630 GCF_001186125.1 Sphaeroforma arctica JP610
CATATACATACATACAATATATATGTATACATATATCTATACATAAACATATATGTATATATATAAGTAACCAATATGTAATGAAATAGTAGCAGATCTATTAACAACATTATCGGTACATAGTGCCATCTCCACATCATAGACAATTGTAAAGTTAAAACTAAAGCACACGCACAATCTGTCACACACACTATTCACACTGAAGCCACTGCAAATCTATTTTTGGACGTACCCATCCATTGTATGGTGTTCCATATTTCTCACATACTTTCACTACACACACATGCCTTTTCACAGACCAAAAGTGACGTACATTACGAATGCTTCTAATACACACACATATCTTGTATTTCATACATTACGCATGATTTTCGTACACACCCACACCTTTACACAGACCAGATGTGCGATGCACTCATCCACTGCAACGGTTACATCTGCAGCCTCGCGTCTCTCACGCGCTCTGATCGCTTTGCGTTCGCGTTTACTCAGTGGCGGTTGTGGCACTGGTGTGTTGACGGTTTCTATTGGGAATTGTATGACACATATGAGAGGCATGAGCACTATACCAGGACGTGTGGAAAGTACACAATACATATGGGTCGTCTTAAAAGATGAGTCATATATATATATATATATACAGCACGAGAACTACGTATGACACATCTGGAAAGCATGAGTACTGCATTAAGATATATGAAAGGCATTTATATTACATATGTAATTACATTTATATTACATATGTGATTACATTTATATTATATATGTAATATAATGTAATTACATTTATATTACATACGGAACATGAAGTATGATTATTATATACTACCAATATTCGCAAATTGTCCCAAGTATCTCCATCTAAAGCGTGCCGATTCTCGGCTGATCCGCAAACTCCACATACAACGAGCCGCGGAAATAGAGAAGAACATCGAACATCGAACATTGTGTTAAAGCGGTTACCAAAGAGATGTGTTGGGTAGCTATAGCACTGTTCACATCCCTACACTTAGCACTGCAGATGTCAACGTATCTGTCCCATACGCGATGTAGAACACTGGCGGCTATATATAGGGTTGTAAATAGCACCAGAAAAGAGCGAATACAATCACTTACACGCTTATCAATGGCCTGAATGCTGACGTCAGTACTACTCGCCTTCCCCAACACACGAGCCATACCTTTGCCATTGCTTGAGCGTGAGTCAGTCACTGCTTTAGGGTTTCGGGTTTGGCTGGCACATCCATCAGCACCAGCACTGCTGGGCTCAGCTGTCTCCTGCGGAGTCCTCTGCAACAGAGTCCAACCAGGGCGACACACCTGAGCACCAGTACAATTCATGCGATCAAACCTTGTGCAATGCGTGTACACAAAGACCATTGTAATATATGTACACCATTCAAAGATATGTAAACATAGACCATTGTAATATATGTAGACACGCTCTCTTTTTTATTGGCCGATTGCAAGTATCTTCTAAAATATCTCTAAAGTCGTGTGGGCAGTACGACAAAATCCGAGAAGCTTGGATTCAAGCAAGTACGCTTGCAGTACGCTTGCAGTACGCATATATATATATATATATATATATGTATACACACACATATATACACACACACACACACATATA
>NW_014034022.1:0-1630 GCF_001186125.1 Sphaeroforma arctica JP610
TATATATATACATATATGTATAAATATATATTATATATATACGTGTGGGTTGGGGATGTTTCGTGTGTGTGTGCGTGTGTGTGTTTGTATCTGTACATATGTGTGATTATATGTACTACCAAAGGTCAAAAATGAGCACAAATAGCACCGAAAGCATGCGTAGATGTTCACATCAAGCTGTCACTTACGTTTGCACAGCACGCGTGATTTCCTTCACATCGCGCATGTCGTTCATAGCCTTGCCATATACCTTCTTAATAACATTCGATATGTCATAATTGAAAGTATTTGTCACCATCTTCCTCGCCCGTTCTCGAGTGCTATCACTGGCCATTTCTTCGTATATGGGAGACGATGGTGAATATGTCGTGTACTGTCGCGTGCGGTGTGTACTACCAACACTAATACGCTTAGCGTACTTGGTGTATTTAGTGTACCTACCCGCCCCACTCATAGCTTCCCCTTGTGTCAGTACGCATGCTGGTGTGTGGAGTGTCATAGTGCTACACGAACACAGCGGGTTGAATCCAGCCTGATATGCCGATACTATACTGTATGTGGCCCTACTTTCGGCTAATACTTGTGCCTTCTGGGGCACACACGCACCCTTGCGCACTATTAGCCGGCTCGTTCCCCTGAGCATGGTTGCTTGAATGATGGTGAATTAGGTGCAACGGAGACGGCCTGCTTGTTATTTATTTATATAATTATTTCGAATTTTTAAATATTGTGCTCTTCGGTGTATGATGCATGAGGCCTGTAACCTCAATGCGTTAAGTAAAGCGTTTAGCGTAGAACGTATTGCGGGGTTGAGGTTGACATGTGAGGCAGCGTGAGTAAAAATGGAGGGCGGTATTTTATACCCACATAGTGTGTATACAGACTTATATTTATGTGTGTAATGTGTTCAATATTTTAACGTGCATATTAGAAATAATCGATATAGGTGTCATATTGTCCTCCTGACGTGTCCATGATCGTGAATACAGAAGACCGTGTCGTAACATACGTTTAAGGCTTGGTTCCATAGCAAAGTCTCCGGCTGCTGGATTTAATTTCATGTATCTGTATATGCTCAATATATAATATCATATCTTTATTCATGTTTGATATATATTGTATATACGCCTTGGCTAATACATGCATGCATGCATGACAGCATGCGTGTTCGAAACAACGCAAGCTATACGTACACTTCAGACGTATCATTAAATACATGCTGTCTCTATTTACAGTTCGGTATAGAGCCGCATAACAAGGTGTATATGAAAAATCAAATGTACAACACCGGTTGAATATGCCGTTTAAGTGTAAAAGGGCGTATATACAATAGGGAGTGCAAGATGATCTAGTGTTTGTGTACATATCAGTTAAAAAAAATAAGTACCCACATATGTATTGATTTTCGACCCTATCATATATTACCTGTATATTTACGGAACATAATAAGTCAGCATATGAACCAAATTTTACAAAGTATATGCATAAATACATTGGCACCGTGTTGTATGTGTGGATAAATTTGATTTTATTGTGCACTTGTAAGCATATAAAAACATGAATGTATATGTGTATGATGTATATATATATATATATATATATTATACTATATTTATACATAATGTATATA
>NW_014034021.1:0-1630 GCF_001186125.1 Sphaeroforma arctica JP610
CTCGGATTTATGTACTTTGAATTACATCATCGGGGGTGTGGGCCTACCTGGTCCCCTTCGATCAACGGTTCCCTCATTAAACGAACTTTGCGTATTGAGAGCTTGGTTGGACATATCGACAGTGTGGCTATGAAATAAATATGCTCTGAGGTACAGACATGCAAACAGCTGATCTCTATAGATGGCATGTATCGAAATGCTAGAGACACACTCGGCCATGTCTCAGCCTTGATACTACACCCATATGTGGAGGGCACTTTGCGGTGGAGCGGTCTGGAGAAAGTGTACAAGGAACCTCCATGAGACTACTAACCTAAAAGTGGTCTCCAATTAAAGTATCAAAAACTTTATATCTAAAGTGTAATTGACGATATACTTCTAATTTATTTCTCATCGTTCTTACTAATACTATTAAATACAGCTTCGATCCAGTCGCTGACACACACTACTTAATAACCAGAGACATTTGATGAGCTCCGTTCTAGATGTACTATGCCTATATTCCGCCGTGACATCGGTCTCTGAACTAAACTGTGTGTGTTCAGGCGTGCAAGATACTCGACCTCAGCTGAGCATCTACATACGCAATCTCGCTAGTAGGTACCAGTTCAGGCACTGGGGTCCTATCCTCTTTTCGCATGTCCACTATCGCATAACCCCACCGGCAATGTAAGCTGTGTGACCGACTCTCGCTAACTAAGGTTACAGGTGTCGTCAATATACCCAGACCTCAAATAGTTCCCAGTATAAACACATGCACGGTTAGCGTCTCGATCCACTGGCTACAACTCGTAGTGTAGATTTTAGCCGAGTAGAATTCATTACCCATGACATCAACAGCTCTACCCCTCCCACAATCGAACCACCCTGGTCTCTCCGCGTGGTGGGGCGCCCGAGGCCCTTGGGATGTCTATATACCTTTGGCCCAGAACATTATATCTACACATCTCGGCTACTAGGAGCTGTGGGTAATTCGGCTCGATTGGGGTTTAGGGTGCAGGTCTAATCTAATTTCTTACCGCACAATGTGTGCCGTTGCACTACATGGCCTGGTACGTTGGCGCGCTTGTCATAATTGGGGGGCCGTATGCTTGTCAGGTGAACCCGTTTCTGAGTTAGCTACAGAAATCGATACACTTCAGGAAGGGAGATCATATATGCAGCATGGTTCATGCACTCTACAAGTAGGAGCCGATTCCATAACCCACCCCATAGAGTGCAGGTGTGTACCTATCTCACACTAGTTGTTGTTGCACTGGTCAGTCTGTATTGCTTGGGCAGGTCGCCGGCAACTAAAGCCATAAAACCCTAAAACATGGGGAGAATTGGGTCGCAACTTGGCATCAGAAACACAATTCAGGGATCAATAACAGGTCATATACTCCGGCCTATTTCAGGTGCGAACTCATGCTCTCTATGCGTAGGTGCTTAGCTGACAACAGCGCACTCGCATGGCTTTTCTCTCACACTGACTATTGTTACACCACATGGCTTGGACAGGTCGCCATGGTTGCATAACCTATGATATATATATATATATATATATATTTGTATATATATATACATATATTTGTATATATATATACATATATACATATATACATATATATTAACTATTTATATATATATA
>NW_014034020.1:0-1630 GCF_001186125.1 Sphaeroforma arctica JP610
TGTATGTATGTATGTGTGTATGTATGTATGTATGTATGTATATATATATATGTATGTGTGTGCGTGTGTGTGTGTTTGTGTACTTATCTCTCAATATATAGATATAGTCGACAATTTTATAATGGTATAAATCAACAATTTCTTTATGAGTGTATATGTGGATACATGTTCACCGCACAATGACAATACATTTCTTGTATGACGACTTCGATACCTGAGATACGTCTCTTCTCAGCATCTTCAGTACAACTTCTCTGTCTTGTACGGGATACTTATTCAGCGTTTGTTTGTCGAATATAAATACAGACACCACAATCTTGTGTTGTTTATTAGTAGCGCTGTGTATCCTCCACAGACAACAGTGTCCTCCCGAGGCGGTCTGTTTCCCTATTACATAGTCTTTCTCTATAGTGCCGCTTGTATATGTAACTGCGGCTTGGTTAGCCGCCGCTGCGACTGCTTTGGAGAACTTCTTGAACATGATGTTCTGTAGTATCGATGTTTATAGGCCGTGCTACAGCACATTCATAAATGTGTTATTGTGTGCGGTTAAAAGGCAGCAGCTGTATTTACACTAATGAGTATGAGTATTGACACCAAATTATTTTAGCCTTGACAACAAACAAATTACTTTTATTAATGTTTAGGGTTATATAAAATATTATTTTGTAGGGTTTATCATAGCCTGCTCGATCGACGATCATAGCGGCATCGCCTCCTAAAATTATGACCATGATTATGAGGCTACGAGTCTACGACTCGATGACACACAACTACACAAGATTTATATTTCTGAAATACATATAGGCATCATTGATCATGGCCTGCTAAAATTTAATCATATTTCAGGAGGCTATTGCATAGCCTTATAGTGGCAGCTCTAACACACTTCCGAGATCACTTATACGGAACAGCATTTACGCTAATGTATGATCAGAAATCTCTTCAATATATGAAAGAGATGAAACCCGACTCACAATTACTGAGTCGCTGGCATGATACAATATCAAAGTTTCATCTTGATATAAAACATCTGCCAGGAATACATAACCATTTACCGAATATGTTATCACGCTTCGTACCGGACTTTAATAAATCCGTACGTGAGTTACTAGCCACTGACTGGAAATGTAATCCCAGGTGGTTTGAACTGGTTCAAAAGAATTTTGGGTCACATACCATAGATATGTTTGCTGCACATCATAATGCACAACTATCGAATTACAGGACTTTAAATCATCCTTTGGGAGACGCCATTCAAATAGACCTCTCCAAACAAAATGCGTGGGCTAATCCACTATGGCAGTTAATTGCCCAGCTATTAAATTATGTCCATATACATAAAGCTACCATCACGTTGTGTTGCCCATTACGGAGTAAAGATCCATGGCTCAATAAATTAATAAGCATGATACAATGCGAGTCAATATATTTAGATAGGGAAGTAGATACTTTCCTATATCAGGGTACCCGAGCCGTCCAGAAGACGCCCTGGAGATATACTATAATATGTCGTATAGGTCCCATTGGAACAACCAACTGGACCCCTTCTGAGACCTTCCTTAACAAAGTCAAAGAATCTGAGATTCCACTCTCTACTAATTTGAACGTTAAAACGCGCCATAGAACT
>NW_014034019.1:0-1630 GCF_001186125.1 Sphaeroforma arctica JP610
CTCTTGCTTTTTTTTTACCATTTTATAGAGCAGCTCGGATTGTCCATGTAAATACCATGCTGAACTTGACGCGATATGATCATTCCTACTCTGACGATTTGAATTGTCATACAGGCTGAATACGACGAGGATTTGGATGAACTCTTCTCAAAAGCTATCCCAGTCGCCTTCGGCGGCGATGCTCATTGTCCGTATACAATCCAAGAATTACCAGAAGCATTGGTACTTCCTAATGACGAACCCGATTATCAAAACCCGATTGTCGTGTGGTACGAACAAGGGTCTGGTAAAATGAGGTTCAAGAATTTGGAAAAGTTAATATCATGCTTCAAGATGTGGGATTTGGGTATGTCGAGTGCAAATGGGACAGATGTCGTATACATATATATATATATATATATGTGTGTGTGTGCGTATGTGTATGTATGTATATATATATATATATATTGTATATATACATGTCCAATACCCATCCATCTTAGAGGTTTGTTAGCATGTCTATTGATGACCACAATACCGATGTCCCTATGTATATTTCAGCGTGGCAGACATATATGATTTTCGGTTATTTCATTCATCATTGATATCCCAACTTTATACAACTGCCGTATCTTTATGGGGGCCGATAATTTGCCTACCAAATGTTAGTGTAATTTGATCCATATATATTAATCTGCACGTACACGCCACGATTCACGGTCCTATTGTATAGGTAAAGCCAGGTGCTACTACAAAAATGTATTGCGAGGTTTTTACGGGAGCCGGCACCTAATTTTGGCGGGCACCAAGTCGCCGTGGGCCAAAAAGTATAAGAATCCGGATGACCATGCCGTGAGGATTAATGTTGATCGGAAGAAGCGTATGCCAAGCAAGAAGGAGATTGCCGAGGTTAAGAAGTTGCGAGGGCTCGAGAATGTATAGGAGTACGTCGAATTACGATTAGGTGGTGATGCGCGCGCGGAGACCTTGGAAAGTTCAAACCCCAATTAAAAGTCCTCAGGTTAGGATGTACACGGTTTTGCACAAAACGGTGTATGTCTTACGTAGTGTTTGTCTCTGCTCTCGCTCGTGTCCGTGCAATTTGAGGGTGGATGGATCCAATTTACTTATGTGAATCCGAAACCTTGAAGACGATACTATTGGTACAAGATATCAGGTGGGTGCTAACGGGTGCAGCCACGAACCAAATGAGCGAATAGTGCAGAGTCAGAAATTGGAGTGGCAGATCGCTATCATGAAGTGATGGAATTAAAGTACGCACCACGCGAGTGTGGACTGACATCAGGGTGATCTGACAACGCAACCACTGTAGCAGTAAAATATAAGAAATCAAGTAGTAAGCGAGGGGACTAAGGGGTTAAAGTTGCCCCAAATGGGGCCCGCTTTCGTCCTGAATTGGCGCACAGGATTTGAAAATATACGTCCTTGCGTAGAAAACCGGCCTTATTTTATATTTTAGTACCTCTTCAACTTGACGCAGACTACCTCTGCCGTTTATTTAGTGAAGCAACAGAATACACCACATACTTTCGAACAATAAAGCGATCAAATATATTCCGATGAACACGATGATCTCAGAAAAATCTACCAAAATCGCACATATTTATCTTCACAGACACATAAATTATAA
>NW_014034018.1:0-1629 GCF_001186125.1 Sphaeroforma arctica JP610
TGCACACACACACACACACACACATATATATATATATGTATAAGTATATATATATATATATATATATGTATATATATATATATATATATAGAAGTATATAGATACGCTCACATCTTATTAATGTATGGATAATCGCACTTGCTCTAGTGGCCATAGCAGGAGACGCATAGAATATGTTCACGATATCCATGGAATTCCTATAGATATACAATTAGCACTATGCTGCAATTGGGATATCTATTCAAGCCAGTTAACAGTCAGATATCATCACAAATCACGACGAAGTCTCTCTGCTCTGCTGTCCATAAATTGCCAGCTGCGGTTCTTATTACTTTCCCTATGTCTGCACTTGCTCCCAACAGACGTATGCCTTTCCGGACACGACTGATGTTGCGACCAAAGAGTGGCATATCACATCAGAATCAGCCAATCTCATAGCATTTGCACTGGCAAACACAGGCCGGGTGCAGGATGCGACAGAGCTGTTTGGGTTGGGGTCGAGGATGAAGAATTCATCGCGCAAGGGCTTCCAGATTACGGATTCGGATCCCACGCCGGAAACGATGTCTGTACTGTTGAAGGCCTTGGGTGATGCTGGCGACTGGCAAATGGCCGAAAAGGTACTTGCTTTCCTTTTGATATGTCTCCGCGTGTATATTGGTTCTATGCATACATGTATGAACGTTTGATTGATTAGGAGTTGGGTTTGTGTATGAAGAATACATCGCGCAATTGGTTCCTGAATATTGATTCGCAGCGACAGTGTCTGTGCTGTTGGAGACCTTAGGTGATGCGTGCGATTGGCTATTGCCCAGAAGGTCCTTCATTTACGTTTGATATGCATTCGTGCATATATTAGTTGTGTATATACATGTTTTCATGGTTGGTTGGGTTGATTTTGAAGAATTCTGATGCATCGAAGTTGTGTAGCTTATGTTCACGTACATGCTGGGCTCGCATTCACATGCAGGCGGTGGCCAAAGGTAACAACCATTTGTTCCGGATGTATCAGATAATGTAAGGTTTTATAGCTGAAGGTTGCCTGTATAACGTGTTGGCTGTTCATCTATGCTATCGCTAATGTGCCCGTAGGGATCCAGCATGCACAGTTTAATACTTTACACCCAAGGCTTGTAAATAAAGAGTCTAAAGTTTTTCCCCCGACTCTTGCACAAGGAGTTCCACAATTGAGCTACACCATTGTTCACTATCCCACTACCTACATTATCAGATAGACAACAGTACACTTTGGGCTTCTGGATCTTCAAAGAGACTCTGTCTCCCCATTCATATTATTTGTATTCTCGCAAACACATAGCCCCCCCCCCCTTCGATCCCCATTCATCGTTGCCTAACCTTGATTACCTTACTCTGTACTTACAGATCTTCAATGAGTCTTTATTCTACGGTGCGCCTGTGGGGACCCCTCTCTATAATGCGATGTTGAATGTGTACGGAAATACTGGACAGATACAGTCTATGCTAGCCATGATCAAAGAAATGAATCTCCAGAGCAATTTGTCCCGCTCATTGACTGCGTCAGAAGTGGATAAAACCGTGTCGGTCATACCTAACGGGGAATCGGCTGCTGCGATTTTCATGGTGAGTTTTGTATTTATTGTGACGGAG
>NW_014034017.1:0-1629 GCF_001186125.1 Sphaeroforma arctica JP610
CAACTTTACTAGTCTCTATATGATCAGCTCATGTATCCATTTTGACATATTCAGACCTCATAATCACTGTGACACTGTGTGTAACATTAATATGCAGTTAATCAACAATTATCAATGAAAAATTATTTAGTACTCCTCACGCTCGACTGCCGCTCCAGCACGGAATCAACTTACATGGATCTATAAGACTTCCGTTCACATCTATGATGTATCCCTTTCTAGCTTTCCTGTAATACCACATACGTGTTCAGAACCTATAAATATAAGCACAAACGCAGTTTGAAAATTTAGTACACATTCACACAATGCCACAAGATATCAGCAATCTCACACAATGCCACAAGATATCAGCAATCTCACACAATGCCACAAGATATCAGCAATCTCACACAATGCCACAAGATATCCGCAATCTAGATTGCTTCAAGGGTCGATGGGTTCTGGATAAGAACAATTCTGAAGGAGTTGAACCACTTTTGAAAGACGGGGGTGTGAACTATCTGAAGCGCAAGACTTTGTGTGCGCTCACCATTGACTTAGAGCTCCAAGTCGCATGCGAAGGAGAGGACAAAGTAACTGTCACAGAAGTGCAGTACACTTCCTTTGTGAATATGATCAATAAGATGGAGCTCGGCATGAACAATGAGTTTCTCGGATGGACTGATTATCATGATGATGCCTTCTCAGTATACTGCAAGAAGCAAGCAAAGTGGGATGCTGCAACTGGCAGACTTTGCATGCACGCAATATCTGTGAAGAAACACGAAGGTGATTATGACTGGACAGAAGAGCGTTGGGTCGAGAACGGCAAATTGCACTGGCTAACAACGCAAAACTACAAGGGCAAAATTACCACAAACCATCGAATTTTCGTTCAAAAGGCATGATTTTGTGCGTAGATATTAAAATATATAGTAAATGTATGAAAGGTTGCTTCGCAAGGTACATTAATAGTTTTCATCCGCGTATACAATAGATACAATTTTAGAAAAATATTGCGCGCAGTATACATGGACCAAATACGAATACTGTTTGCTATGGAAGTCATTTTGCATCCGTCGGATACCAGCGTAAATGTGTGTGGTGAGATATATAACATTTCATTCGTGCTTCCTCTGAGGTTATGCCATGCTCAAGGTGCATAGCGATTTTAAATCCAATAGTCGAACGCAGCGCAAAGACCAGGTAAAATCCGCGGGGTTGGTTTCGATTCTGTCATTGACTAAGGTGACTGGATGGTAAGCCAAACAATCTAAAAAGCGACATGCACAGTTCACAGTCCACACAGTCCACACTCCACAGGTAATCTTTAAAATGTTGCAGACTCTCTCAGTAACTTAGTACCTTCAGTGATCGTTGAAACACATTCCAATGAACGGAATGTTATTCGCTGCTCAAATATTTATACTGGAACAGACATGTTTTCGTTACTACTCAAGCTAGACATACACTCGGGCAGCGATATACTGAGGAACGATATTTCGAAAACGACAACCTTACGACCAACTATCTATGTATTTGCAGCGCCTCTAAGAGTGGGATTTACAAGCAGATCAAACCTTGTATATGGTCCCTGGTCACGATTCCACAAATAAATAATATTTTAAATACCTCCATCAAGTACATTAT
>NW_014034016.1:0-1627 GCF_001186125.1 Sphaeroforma arctica JP610
TAAGAGACTATGCACTTCACTACACAGCGTACCATAGTAAAGGGGAAGTGCGAATCAGGATCCGAGGTCAAAGCGGAATTGAGCGCATCCACAAACTCGGTCTCCGTCATTGCACACAGTTCCTTTGCGATTGGCTGCGTTGTACTCCAGACCAGCGACGACGTCGTATCTGAGAGCTGTGCGCGTATGTGTGATGTGTGGATTAAGCGATGGAGCACTAGATCATACATATGTAGAGCACTGATAATATCTAAAACCTAAAACTTTATGGCCCTAAAACCTTAGGTGATGGAGCATTAGTACATACGTATGTAGAGCACTAAGACTATAGAGTAGTTGATGAGCGTATAAATTGATAGGGCAGTAAGGATACACATACAAATGTATAATAGCATTGGATAGTATACATAAGGTGTTGGAGTAGGTCGTTCATATACACATATGATGGTAGAGTAGTTTTGATGTATATATATATATAATGATAAAGAGCACTATAATACTATAGCGCATTGAATAATACACGTTTCGTGTTAGAGAAGATTATTCATACACACATATGATGATAGAGCAGATGGAACATCCCTATGAATATGAGTATCCAATGCATATATACAATGATCGAGCACTAAGAAATTACATATGATTACAGAATATGAAAGAACATGCATATGATCATAGAGCAATACATAATATACATAGACAAAAAGGCAGTCGATACATTCACCAAACAATAGTAGTAGACGTAGGGTGATGGAGCACTTAGCACAAACATATGATAACAGAACAATGTAAGCTATGCCAAATTCTATATTAGGCTGCTGTGGGTGCATTAATATACCAAGTGTGGACACCTCACTCGAATAGATAGACAGCCATTAAGGAGACCCGGTCAATGAGGGCCTCAACGCCTGCCACAATTGCGGCCTTTCAACAACGAAACTACATTTACTGAACTGTAAGAAAAACGTAAAGCAGGGGTAGGTAATTTCGGGGACAGTTCGGAAAAATGGAATACAGGGCTCTGATAAGTGGGATACGAGAAAACAGATGTCACACAATCATTTTGTTTCTAAAATGTACTACTGATATCATACCTATAGTCCAGTTCCAGTCCATCCTTAGCATGAGGTATGTTGAATGGAAAGATTATAATACACGTTCATGGTATGTTTACAAATATTTGTTTTGTAGTTATATGTTCACTATAGTACATGTGTTCATTATCACGTATATATTCATACTAATATGCATTACGATATAATACAATGTTTGTTGAATGATTATATTCTGATACACGTTCGTGGTATGTTTACAATTATATGTTTGGTAGTTATATGTGCGTCATAGAACATGTGTGCATTATTAAATATATATGCATCGCTAATATGCATTATATACTGTTTGTAGAATGAATAGATTCTGGTATACGTTGATGGTATGTTCAGAAATATATGTTTGGTATTTATGTGCATTTTAGAGATGTGTTCATTATAAAAAATATGTTCCTCGCTATTATGCATTATAACATGTATTTTGAATGGTCACATTCTGATACACGTTCATGGTATGTTTACGAATATATGTTTAGCAGTTATACCGTCCAGTATCATATATATAAAAGTATATA
>NW_014034015.1:0-1627 GCF_001186125.1 Sphaeroforma arctica JP610
AACATACACGCACATGGCAGGCCTGGGTCAGGAAATGGATTGTGTAGATCCATGGAGATATAAATATGATGGTGGCAGAACAAAAACGTACATCACATTCTACATACACGCACATGGCAGGCCTGGGTCAGGAGATGGATCTAGGGTTGTGTACCTCATGTGATATGCTGATGATTTAAAATCTATCTTGGAGTGAATACCCCGTATGATTCAAAATTGATGTGATCTGTACACAATCTCGATACATGCAGATGGATAAAAATCTTCGGCATTTCTGATGCTATAGCGCTAACAAATATTTGGCTTTTCTGAGCCCATAGCGCACCTGTATGGTCTCTATATCCAGATGATTCGTCACCTCATCCAGTATCAGTATATGTGGCGGTCGGATGAACGCAGTTGCCAACGCGACCCGCACTCTCTGGCCTCCGCTCAGCGTTTGCATTGGATTTGTAGGCAATCTGTGAACAACGAGGGGGTAGATTAGAACTGTAGGCAACGATAATTCCATAACATGTTAGGGAGGGATGATATACATATATTATTTGAGTGCAATAAAGTTAGACATAATATAGTTTGAAACGATAACACCAAAACATGTCCTATAATGTACTGAAAGACTTATTAGGAAAGGGTGGTGGAAGACAAATGGATACAATACCAAAATGCGACACTCTCGAAGATACTGTTGCCTGGGCCATCTGTGACATATGATTGGCGGATCAGATTTGTAGCCTATGTCTGGCAAGGGATGGATTAAGTAGTAGGACGCTAAAGTTGTTGAAAACTCTGTTTTTAGGACTGGATTGGCAGTCTGAATGTGAAATGCGAAGAGTGGATTACATATGTCGCCAATCTATGCAACAGATTGGAATAGGCGCTCAGTTGTTTCAGTATTGGTCGGCAGTCTGTGATGTACGTTGAAATAATTAGATTTGTGAGCTATCTGTTGAAACCGATAGATCAACTAGTGCGCCGCTAATCACCAATGAATGAGAAACACTGCTGTGCGCAATCTGTAGATATGCTGTAGCTGGTCACACAAAATAAGGAGTGTTTCGTGATTTGAGTATAAATAACGAATTTGGGGAAATATTGGTGCTTTTCCTGTACATTTGGGTCATCTGCGTGAAAATTGGGGCAAAATGGGTAATCGACCTGCGAAATTTGGAACACGTCGTATCAACACATAAGCGTTTCATAACTTTCGAATACAAACTGTGTTGGCTAGCGTGTGCAACGTTAGGTTGTACGAAAACGTTTGATAGATATCCGGCCATACCGCACTGCTCCCTTGGTGCAGAGGACATGGGTGTGTCAAGCCGTAGACCAGTTTGTTCTAAGGACGAATAGTAGCCTTATAGGATGCGTACTTACATATTGTTGCAAAGCGTTTGACGTCAGCTGTATGGTAAATACCAATAAACCGACGAATAAAGTGTAATAAAATTAAACAGTGCATTCACTCTGTTCCGATACCGTGGCACTTTGAGACATACTTTCCGTTGATACCAAATCGACCCAAGTGGCTCCGAACGGTCTTTTCGTTCATCTCCGGGAACTTCTCCTAATTGGAATGCGGATGTAAACGTATGGAATTATAATGTGGATTTATAATATATATACA
>NW_014034014.1:0-1627 GCF_001186125.1 Sphaeroforma arctica JP610
TATATATGCATATACATATACATATGTGAGTGTATGTGTGTATGTATGTTCAAACGTTCTTTTATAAATAGTTATATGCATGTACGGTGATGGAAAGGTCCACGGAGGCAGGCGAGGAGGACATGATACCTGTCAACGTATATGATGTACTGTTTTATACCCATTTTTTTGGTTAGTCATTTAATATATGTTATACGAAATATTATACACTATATAGTTTCATATATTTTCCACCATCGGTTTTTATCTATATACTTGTTTGGTAGTAGTATGAGTTTACATGTAGGCATTTAACCGTCCCTTCCATGTCTACCTATAGCTACATTTTACAGAGAGGGGCTCGCCATATAAGCATGAATAGCAATGTATAGCACTGAGATATGCCGACTGGTTGGCTTCTAAGCATGGCGTTATCGAGCACCGTATCACTATACCGCTAGTCTAACCACAGTACCCATTGGCCCCAGCACTAATCCTTCCCTCACCAAAGCCATTTCATTGGTCGTTGTTGTTGGGTCGGGTTCCCAATACCACGATTCGCCACACCCACACGTTAGAGGTGATCTGTAGCGCAGGTCCGAGGGGAATCTCACAATGCTGTATTGGTTGGGGCTTCTATCTCCTCAATTTAAAATAAACTCATCTCATTGGCTGCTATTTCTGGATCGTCTCACACCACCATAGACGCTGCCGACGTTTGGCGGCCGGTTGGGCGCGCAATCGGTCGAGCGGTTGGCGGGGTTTCTCACAGCCCCTTATCTCCGCATTCCGTTGGTGTTGCAGTTCTTTGCCTCTCCTGGTATGTACATACAGAGACTTTGCGACTATATTGTCCCCTCGAGTATTTGTGTAGGTGCGAGTATAGCTCAAGGTATGCAGCTAGTTTGCGATCGCCAGTTTCTCCTGCTAAGTCGTACTGGTCCAGATATGTTGGGGACATTTTACCAACTTGTCAATTTGGATTTGTTTCTTTAGTGTTTGTCTTGTATATATTAAGAACCTTTTTCATTAACGTTTCTCTCATATACTATGCATCTATTTGATTAACCTTTATATATATATATATATATATATATATATTGTACATCTTTTTATTAACGTTTGCCTTATATGCATATGTAGGCAGTGCTTTCCAGCTGCACCTAATGGTTGTTCAATCTATTTCTTCCCCAAAGACTCTCCTGTGAACTATCATGTGACTCGCAAAATCCTTAGCCGTACCCGAATTACACTCGGTGGTGGATGGGTTTAACCCGATTTTATTCATTTTAAAATTCCACTGAACGCATTAGCAAGCAACTTTCCTAGAATATGACAGAGGACGTGTAGGCCTCAGCGCTAACGTACCCGAATTGCAAACGGGATTGACTCGATTTTACTATTTTTAGGAATTCACTGAACGCATTTGCAAACACGTTCCTAACTGATCACAGAAAACGTACAGGCTTTAGCCGTACCCGAATTGCAAGCAGTGGTGGATGGGTGCTTGTTTGAGCCCGGAGAATTCCACTCGCCTCTGTATAACAAAATTCTACCGGAAACAGTGCCAACACCCAATCGCTCATTCTTCTCCACCCCCGCTGGTTTACTTCTCAATGAGCTGATCAAATCACCTCAGGTTGGTCAA
>NW_014034013.1:0-1626 GCF_001186125.1 Sphaeroforma arctica JP610
ATATATCCAGTACATTCCAGAGTGCTGCGTGTTCACAGCGCTCCCTACATCACATTGATTCACATTGATGAAATGCAGACCCAGTCATCTCCCCAATAGCGATGTGTCATCTTCAACGTCAACATCACATATTGAAGTAATGATGTTTGCTCGTGTATCGTATATCATGGACGTTCGTTCGAATGCAGCTGTTACAATGGCACAGATCAAGGACATTTACAGTACGAGTTTTAAACCGAGAATGAATAGTATCATTTTTGTATCACAGACCATGGACATTAATTCAAATGCAACTGCGGAAACGAATGGTAATCCATTTGTATCGCAGATCATGGACGTTTACTGTAAGCGCGACTAAGAAATTGAACGGTATTTTATTTTAGACCCAACCACGCATAAATACTCACTAAACAGTAAAATTTCCTCTCCAATTTTATCCGTGACAAAGCAAGTACATTCATGGCCCCTCCGATATTCTTGTAATGGCCTCTCCGATATTCTTGTAGTGGGCAAAGCTTACTAATGTTATCAGTTTATTTATGGTATGTACTATCATACACCAATTTAGTGGAGTGTTCTCACACAGAAAATTATCCCTGTCCTCCAGAATTTCAGTATCGGGGAGAAATGGGCTGTAGTGGCCTCTCCGATATTCTTGTAGTGGGCAAAGCTTACTAATGTTATCAGTTTATTTCTGGTATGTACTATCATACACCTATTCAGTGGTGTAGTCTCACAAAGAAAATTATCCCTGTCCTCCAGAATCACAGCATCGAAGAGAAATGGGCGCCATTGAATTCATCTTCATCGTCTCCGCAGTGCACGTACATGACATCGTCAACCACTACTTGGCGATGCTGGGCCAGGTATACAACTTCTCCCAGGACTGTGTACTTCATTAGAATCTATTCACAGATTGAAAATATACAAGTATTAAATAGAAATATTGAGGTGCAAACGAAGTACAAGCATGAAGAACCCACAGTAGAGATCCCCGGACACGCACATATTATGGCTGTGGAAACCATCGTACGGACTATATATAAAAATTCGAATGTATGTTCTACGGCTATGACCGCGCCAATTGAAAGGGTGTACTCAACAATTTTATCTATCATTGAATTGGAGCGCTCCTACATACATGAGACGGTGCAGGAACTCAAAAACAGGACAATTGGTATGTACTGTGACTATGATACGCCGCGCGGTGGAGACTCTATCTTAAGCTCCAGACTCGAATATATATTTTGACCGATATACACAAACACAGATACCTCGCATATTGGCATTAACCATTAAAGTGTAGGATGATGCACGAGATTAGAATAGGCTTTGTAAGGATAACAACGACAATCAAGAACTGCCGCTAGCGTAAAAACATAACTACACGCATATGTCAGAATTGTCAATGACTATGCACCTCGGATACTTTAAGCATAAATACCAAAAACCTAATTTAAAAAAAACCGATGTCTATGCTACTTTACCTGCGCTTGGATAGTGTACACATATCTATACACACAGTAACTTTATATATATACATATACACGTACATGTGTCAACAAAAAAAGTACAAAACAGTATTGCAATACATATATACACATATATACACATAAATAGACATAT
>NW_014034011.1:0-1625 GCF_001186125.1 Sphaeroforma arctica JP610
TATATATTCCATGTATATATATACATGCATACATACATATAAAAACACATACATATATTCTTTATCTCTATATATACATATATATCTATACATATCTATATCTGTGTACCTGTCAACCGTACTTACATATGTATTCGGCACTCTCTTAGCCGCATGGGCCGTCGCTGGGGTGGGTGTAGCGTACGTGTCCAGCTTATCACTGTGTGAGATAGTGTGTTGAGCGCGTCCGTACGCATAGCACTGGAAAATATTGTGTGTGGTGAAGATAAGACACCCGGGCGCCACCAGAGCGCCATTTTTGGCCTTGTTGTGGAGTGCTGTAGGGTCTGTGGTGCGGGTTACTGAGGTGGTGTTGATGCTCTGTCCGCCATTGTGCGTTGTGCTGGTGTTGGGTAGGCCTTTGGTTTCTGTGTTGGATGTGGTGCGGGTTACTGCATGGCGTGTGTGTGGTGGGGGGGGGAGAGTGGAGGGGGAGGGGTGAGTGGATGTCCACGATGTGCGGTCAAAAGTGACTGTGGATATACACTGAACTACAAAGGGCATAAACAAGAAAACAAGTCAACTGGCAATCAAGTCATCAAGCAAACAACTAAACAAGAAAAAAAAGGTTTAGCGTTTTAGGGGTCTAAGAGTTCCCAATCACACAGGTTGTATACAATGAATGTATGCATGTACATGGACATGAGCACGTCAACTATACATGCACACGCGACGCGTGAATCATTTCTGTATGCTTACGCATCTAGAAGACATCCGCACCTTCCCTCTACTGATGGGACCGGGCAGAGCAAATGAAGTGCCCTGCCCTACTGCTCCACTCCGTAAGTCAGCGATGCAGGCACTCACAGGCTACAGGTGTATGCTATCTGTGAACACAGAGAGGGATGTTCACATAATACGCCCGCACACACACCGTCATGACACATATCCAATATCAATATACACAAGCACCGTAGTAGGCTCACCCATTGCTTCTCCGCCCCCTCTGCCGTTGGAGTCTGACGGTTGGGATGAAGATCGTTTCCTCGAGGCGCTTCCCAGTATCCCGGCTATGTACTTGCCACTTGATGACCGTTTCCGTTTACTTTCGGTAGGCTCTTGCAGAAGTTCTGTTGCCACTGCGTATGGGCGAAAGTGTGCGTTCTCTTTAATATTGGGTGTGCATGTGTGTGTGTGTATAATCAATAACTGCAGCTGGGTCTGCACTAGTGGCATGTCAACTAACAGCTTATCATCTACGACAGTGACAACCACATAATATACGGAGAGATAACTGGACCGGTGAGAGGACAAGTCCAGTTTGAAATAGACACTGTAAACCATACCTGTCTCTCCTGGGGACGGGTCGTCGGTTGTTCTAATGTCACCATCTTTGGTCGACTTAACAGTAGCCTCACTGTCTGGGCTGCCGTTGTGCAGTGTCCTTAAACGATGAAACGCGGACAATCTGTATGTCTTACTGTGGTAGGAGGATTTGTTTTAAATCTAGATTTAGTAATACGCTCTTTATATACCTATACTCATACTTATGTCTACACACACACACACACACACACACACACACACACACACACACACACACACACACACACACATATATATATAATATATATATATAATATATA
>NW_014034010.1:0-1625 GCF_001186125.1 Sphaeroforma arctica JP610
AAATTATACACTTTCCGTAATGTATGGAAGAGACTTAAATAAGATTCTTATTTTCTCGTGTTTATCTACATTATATATCTATATTTTAGAAGTACGAACCTATTTTCTCAAGTGTTTAACTGCAATATATACATACATTTCAAGTGTCTTAACCTATCTTATTATGTGTACAGGTACAATATGCATATGTATTTTAGGTACACGAACCTATTTCTCGTATGTTTGTTTACCACGTGTATAACTATATTTTAGGTATTCAAACCTATTTTCTCACGTGTTCATTTGCCACATGTATATCTATATTCTGGCACACGCATATCTATATTTCAGGTTTATGAACCCATTTCTCATATGTTTATCTCATACATGCATATCTATATTTTAAATGCACGAACCTATTTTCTAACGTGTTTACATACCACATGTATATATGTATATAGGTGTATGACCCCATTTTCTCTAATATTTACCTACCACATGTATATCTATATATAGGTGTATGAACCCATTCTCTCAAATATTTATCTACCACATGTATATCTATATATAGGTGTTCGACCCCATTTTCTCTAATATTTACCTACCACATGTATATCTATATATAGGTGTATGAACCCATGTTCTCTAATATTTACCTACCACATGTATATTTATATATAGGTGCATGAACCCATGTTCTCTAATATTTACCTACCATATGTATACTAAATATAGGTGTTCGACCAATACCTGAACTTCATCACCCTTGAAGACGATCTATTCTGCTTGAATCTGCGCAACAACGAAACGGTTTCGTATCGCACACTCAACGATCCCAACGCCCGAGACAGTGACATCGAAAATGCGATAGACTTTATTGTCGATAGCCTATTCTCCTCATTGGTCACAGCAGGAACCGTGCCTATCATTCGAAGGTATAATATGGTATTACATACTATTATAATAATATGGTGTTACATACTATTGTCTGTATAAGGCACATGTTGTTGGTAAAGTGCGTATATATATTCCACGTGTATATGGGAATGGATCAGCCTATCATTCGGAGGTATATGGTGTTACGTACTATTGTCTGTATATCGAAGGTATATGCTATTACATACTATTGTCTGTATAGGGCACATGTTGTTGTTAAAGTGTGTGTATATACTCCACGTGTATATGGAAATGGATCAGCCTATCATTCGAAGGTGCAGTTCAGGTTATTGTGTATATAAAGTACATTCTATTGTTATTGTGTGTATACCTAGTTCACATGTATAGGAGTGTGTAGCTGCCTGCCTTTCGAAGATGCGTGCTATTGTATATATAAGGTGCATGTTCTTGTTAAAATATATATCTCAATTTCACATATATATGAACAAGTGTAACATGTCTGTACGTGTTCATACTTCAGTGCCTGTGTACTAATGGGTACTAAAGGTGAGAGAATCTTGAAGTTCCATTGTGGTTATCTGCTTTCCCACTAGCTATAACTGGGACCCATCCTAGCACATACAGTACTGTGTGAATACGTCTGCGAGTATGTTTAGTGTACATATACGCATGTGCTTGAGTGTGTGTTAGTGTGTATATTCGCATATATATATATATATATATATATAGTAATAATATATATATAGTAG
>NW_014034009.1:0-1625 GCF_001186125.1 Sphaeroforma arctica JP610
TAGTCTTGATTATCGAAAGCATCTGAAGTCAACTCAGCTATTGCACCGTCTATAAAGCGTGTACGATAGGATGTATAGCCTCCCTTATCCGTTCTCCATATAACGACTTTAAATTCAAGACGATCAAGAGGGGCATTAGAGTCATGTCTTCTTGCGAGTATAATCTCTGTAGTCGGAATACGACTTGTGCCTATATTAAGCGCACTAGAACCATCGGGGTTATTTACCTCGTACGTTCCACTTTTAGTGACTGCTAGAGAGATTATATATGGACCTATCCATTTAGATGTTAATACAGTAGCATCGGAATTACGTTGACGGATGTTAACTCTGTCACCGACCTGATACTCTGCTATCTTCTTGGTAGTGTTCCAACGCTTTTGCCTTTTTAATAAGGCTATATTGCGTATTTCTCGCAAGCAAGGATATACAACGTTATAAATACGTTGTACCTTCTCTAACCATGGTAACTCATGGTGATCAGGTTCGTCCTAGTTAACTCACTATATCTGCCACGAAAATAGTGAGCGGGTGTAGTTCCTGTAACCGGATCAGCACACTCGTTCATCTGTGTTTGTACCCACTTAAGGTGGTACGGCCAATCATCTGCATCATCCGTTAATGCAGTACGCCAGAAGAACTTAAGTCTTCTATGGCGCGTTTCATTCGCGCCTTGCGTTTGCGGCTTATATGGCACACCTCTCTTATGGCATATGCCTGATACGAGTACTAAACTCACTACCGTTATCAGTGCACATAATACCCGTCCACCTGTGGTCAGCAAAGACTTGGCAACATAATTCTGCCACGGTCTGCGTATTGTTATCCTATAGTGGCATACGTAACGGTCGTCTGTGTGCTCGGACGTGGGCAGGTCAACCAGATCAATGATGACCCTGCGCCATGGAACATCTTCAGTCACATTCTTAAACGGTGCGAACCCATAGTGCTTGATCTGATTGAGATCACAGTCCGTACATGACTGATATACTAAGTTTACAAACCCACACATGCTGTTAACATCTCTTCCTGTAGTTGGTGTTCGCCAATCTAACAGGTGTGCTACTTTACCGGGGTCGATTTTAATACCTTCCCCAGATATATGGTAGCCTAAGAGCTGTATTTCGCTCATTGCGAAGTGGCATTTCTTCTCGTTAGTCTTGAAGTTTTGCTGGTTGAGTCTCTTAAGGACTCGTCTGACTAATGCGGCATGTTCGCCCTTAGCCTTAGAAAAGATGACTATGTCATCTATATAGACTTGTACGTTAGGCATGTCTGTAAACATGAGCCGAATGGCAGATGGAATGGAAGGCACGCAGACACGTGTAAGCACTTTATCGAGGAGTGTGCCGACTGTACCGGGACTGGAGACCCTAAACCCTAAAAAAATCGATTCTGTAAAATGACAGACGGAACTCGTAAGTCAGAGCCAACTATGTTGAAACTGGCTGATGAAAGAGAGATCACTTGCAGAGAAATGGCAATCGATCTTAGGTTTACATTGACAGACCAACGCATTATAGTCACTAAGGCAGTCATATGTAACACTTCACCAGACTATGATCTCATAGTAGGTATGAGTGATTTATTGTCATTAGGTATCACAAATACAGGCTTACCTACTA
>NW_014034008.1:0-1625 GCF_001186125.1 Sphaeroforma arctica JP610
TATATATATATTTGTGTATATATATATTAAGTATGGGCGTATATATGTATTTTTATGTATTCATTTATGTATGATGTGTATATATATATTTATGTTTTGGTTGTGCACGATACCGATGAGTTCGTGCGGCTATGCTGATTTCCTACAGTAATAGATCAATCTTCACACATCTCACCAACAGGGTAAGGGTACTTCTGTCAACTACACAAAAGCACACCAGTACTACAAAGCCGCGGCCAGGAAGGTATGGATATATACTTTCACTCAGCACTGTTGTACTTATTTAATACTGAATGCTTCAATATAGCATGTACATAAGTTTCCACGCACCTTTTCGGGTATCCTATAAACATCATACGACTGATAATATATGCTTCAGTAACGTATATGAATCCGTTTCAGCTTTGTCATGTTCGACTACCGTTGGATGGTTTGGGAAGTTGTATAATTACTATTGATACTTCAGTAGCGTATATGAATCCGTTTCAGCTTTGTCATGTTCGACTGACATTGGATGGTTCGGGAAGTTGTATAATTACTATTGATACTTCAGTAACGTATATGTATCCGTTTCAGCTTTGTCATGTTCGACTACCGTTGGATGGTTCGGGAAGTTGTAGAATTACTATTCGACTTCGTATACTTCAGGATCGTGCGTAGATGTTTAGTTTAGTTTAGTTTAGATTGTGCTTTATCGATGTATTCTTTAGTTCGGTACTTGATGGATATCGAATGCATTAGGACAGATAAATCCGAGTAGTGTCCAGAAATGATTATGGGCTGTCGCAGAGTTTCACAGCTGCGATACTTCTCCACACAAACCTCTGTCGCAATCCCTGTCCTATTTGTGCGTGCGATACGGTCACTCTGAAGTCGCGTGTAAGCCAAACCTATCACATGCCAATAGCCCAGGGCAATGTAAAATAGGACACACTGACCTCGGTGCTGTGCAGCTGAGAGACTATACTGTGGCACAGTCAACTCATCCATACAATACCGACACCTCTATTGAACCTGTATTGGTGTTTTAAGCCACTCGTTATATATCTTTATTTCATATATGCATCTCTAGGTGCATTTCTCAGTCCAGTTCTCCTTTGACTATCCCATGTGTACCGTACTTTATCCAGGGCGATGCAGTGGGTCAAACTGGCCTGGGTATCTTGTATCTGAATGGCTTTGGAGTTCCACAGAGCTTCGCCGACGCCTTCTCATGGTTTGAACGGGCGTCTGTTCAGGGCTCGTCTGATGGAGCATACCACTTGGGAGTGATGTATTTCAGTATGTTTATATATATATATATGTGTGTGTGTCTATGTATATATGTATCTATGTATCTATGTATCTATGTATGAATGTATGTATGTATTTATGTATGTATGTATGTATATATGTATGTATGTATGTATGAATGAATCTATCTATCTATGTATCTATCTATCTATTATCAATCTATTTATCTATATATATATATATATATATATATATATATATATATATATATATATATATATATATATATATATATATATATATATATATATATATATATGTCTATATATATGTGTATACACACACACACACACACACACACACACACACACACACACACACACACACACACA
>NW_014034007.1:0-1625 GCF_001186125.1 Sphaeroforma arctica JP610
ATACCAATATATATACATACATGCATACATATATATATATATATATTGTACATCCATTGACCTACAAACATCCGTGTAATGGTAAGATCATACCCGTTGCATATCCAGCAAGTTTTCAACATCTTTGTCACTGAGATGATCATATTCACTGGCTGATATAGTTGGCCCCGGTTGTTTCCTATTTAGTGGCCCAGTCAAATTAGGCAACTTAGACAGCTGCCTTCGGAAATTGTCAATTATATGGCGACCTCTGCTACTGTCACTCTCCGACTTATCCTTGTCCTTGTCCTTTTCAGGCTTGCTTCTAATCCTTCTCAAGGGCATGTTGGCTACTCAATCAATATCACGCATAAGTATTGTATGTCGATACCACGCGTGTATATAGTATGTGTGTAAAACTATATGATATGTGTGTACACGTTCCCGACAATATACTACACTAGGAAGTAGAACGGATCCCTTTAAATACAGTTGCAAAGAAAGTACTGATTATATCTGTATTATAATTGTATATGCTAATGATGCCTATAGGAGCATTTCTGCTTTACAACTACTTACATACATCGTGCCTATCAATGAAGTTGAGCTGCTGCTGTGTCAACACTGATTTGAATAGTAATGAAGTAAATACCGATACGCTCTTGCAATGCGATGTATGCATCTATCGCTATATAAAGAGCTAAACAATAACTACATACATAAATAACTACATAAATAGTCCTTCTAGCAATCAGTCGCAAATTTTTATTTATTTATTTCTGCGCAACAATTGCACATATTGTATTTATTTTTTTTGGCGAAAAGCCCTGTGCCCCATATTGTCACTATTTATTGTGACTTTTCCAAATGAGAACCTGGAGCAATGGAATGTTTGATCTATAAATAGATGTCATTTATTATGTTCTGATTGGTGCGTAGAAGGCAACCGGAAATAGTTGGACAGGATATCCGGGGGCACTGGTGGAAAACACAAGGCAAGCGGTAGTACTCATGCACGTCTCAGTGACAACAGCTGTCCAATTACTTACCCAATCAATCTCATCAATCAGTATAAACATATTGAGATGACAGCTAATCAACATAAAGATATTCGAAGACTTAAACCCAATAAATACATATTTAGCCAGCTCTGTCATTTGCTCGTAGTAGGTGTTGGCCTGTCGGGACTCCCTCTTCGGAGGTAAATAGACCCGGCTTTGTTGAGGCTAAGTATTTAAATACGTGGAGCACAGTGCCGTTACTGGAGTGATGTACGCAGTCTGAATACTGAATACATACTTCTTACTTGCTGTGATATTTAGCTATCGCATACGTTGCCCCAAAGAGCCAACTGTACCTGTGGCGAGAAAAACTATGCAATAAATGGAAATTATAGTCAGCGTTGAATATATGAAGACACCTTGTAAGTGCCACATACTCATTTAGAGAGAGAAGCATGTCGTCTTTCAAACCGAAACAATTCGGACTTATTGTCAAAAAGAAGGCCGCAGCAACGGTTACTAAAGGAGAAGCTAAACAACCGTTCCTAAAAAAATCGATTTTTAGTGATGAATCAGACGAAGACCTCGCCAAAGTCGAGACTGCTCAAGAGGTACATATACCAATATTATATATATGTATGAATA
>NW_014034006.1:0-1624 GCF_001186125.1 Sphaeroforma arctica JP610
TACATAGTTATGGATACAATATGTAGACATAGAATAAGAAAAATAGAATTTATATATCTATATATAAGTATACAAATAAGAATATATACATGTATAAATATAAATATAATTATATATATATATATATGTGTATATATAACATGTATATATATTAATATAAATTTAAATATATATATTTGTAAATACATATATATATATATATATATATATATGTATATACATATATATATATATTATATATGTATATAGATATATATATATATATATGTATATGTATATACATATATATATAGTTATACACATCGTATATAGATATATATATATATATATATATGAATCCTGGTGATCCATGTATCGAGTCAGATGTTGTATGTGGGTACGTCCTGCACATAGACATAATCATCGCCTGCTAGCGAATGCGTGAAAGTACATGACACCATCACGTCTAAGGCTGGTGTATTGCCACCAGATTGCGCAACCAACTCGTGAGGAGCAAGCAAAGCTCATTTGAGGAAAACAGTTCACTTTGATGAAGAAGAAAGCGCAACAAACACTGATAAAAACGTATGCAATGTCAGATAGTATTCAGTGGAATCTAATGAGGTCCTCATAAGCCCTCGCGCATGCAGCATCCATTCACGGCATCGGTAGAAACCCAAACTTCACCAAACCGAATCATCAGTACCACAACGGATACCTTCGGGCACAGTAGTGGGAATAAACAGTCCACGCAATACAAAGACCGTACCTACTAGCTAACATTGCCTCTTGCGAATAAATGGGGACAGCACTACTGATATGAAACATGCAGAGTGTGTAGTTACATCTATCCACACTATCCCACACGGGAAAACACACAAAGACTCGAGCAGTGCTCAAATTACTACTCAACATTTCTCACGAGGCACATTGAATAGTACCGCTAAATTGCTGCGATCGCCCTGCAGGAGCATCAGTAAGCCTCCGAAGGACGCAAAGATGGACCGCTTGTCCCTTTCCTCATCCACTTTATATACGACGCCATACATGACATACTCGTAGTTGTCCGCCAATGATGTGGCACCGGTTCGGTCAAAGACTCTGCAGAAGATTACAGTATGTATAAATATTACTTTGTAGAATCGTGAAATCACCTTACGCTCTCTCTTCCGACTGTGAGCTTATTTTGTAGCGTATCAACAGGGTATGAGCATACTCAACGGCGTATAGGAGTTCATGGCAAAGTATTCGCATACGGATACCGTGTGGGTAAATGAATGTTTGGTAGCGTATGAGGTCAGCTATGAATTTCTGGACGTGTGAGTGACTATTGCCAGCGACATGACCTCAATGCTGTCTTTGGCCCTGTACGGAGATACAATGGAAGGCCAGGTCTAGCATACGAGAATAGCACGGGCTTGCGAGTGGGAGTGTGTAGTGCTACGCCGACTGAGGAATGGGTGTGTGGAAAAACTACAGCGGATAACCAATTCACACAAGGAAGTGATCAGGGCAGTCTCTTGAATGCCCACACTAAAATACGACACAATACGATACAATACGGATACACATATTTATATATATATATATATATATATATATATAATATATATATATATATANATATAATATATATATANATATA
>NW_014034005.1:0-1624 GCF_001186125.1 Sphaeroforma arctica JP610
CGGCACATGGCACACGGTCACGGGACACGGAACCGTACAGCAGCAGCAGCTGCTAGCAGAATGCGCGGTCATTGCACATACTGCCAGAAAGGAAAGCATGTAAAATAACATAATAAAAAGCATATCACAAACGGTCCTTGTGGCGGGCCAGGAAGTCGGGCTGTTTGAAAAACAATTGTGACAATTCTTATATTGACACCATGACCCGAAAATTGCACCCATCCAACTGGCAATGGTCCGTATAACACTATAAAGTTCGAACTTAAAACCTAAAACTTTTTTATTATAGAAGTATGAACTTTATACATTATGGGGCTAGCTCTGTGGCCTAACGTCAAAAAGTTTTACGTTAAACCATTAAAAATTTGAAAAAATAGCGGTTAACGACCTTTCATATCGTATTTACAAATACCGATACTGTTTAGGTGCAGCTTTCTACGTCAAATTATGTCCTAAAATTGTGCAAATATATATATACGTATAAGTTTTTGTTGACTCTAGGTGCAGTTCTGAAATTTTTCGACCTTCATAATATTGAGTTTATAAAAGTTAAACAGTTTATAAAATTAAAATTATAACGATTAACGTTCAACTTATATCTACACTACGTTTAACTTATTGACGTTAATCTGAGGCTCGGTCGTTCAGGCCTCCGAGTAAAGTATTTTTTAAATGAAACAATAAAATAAATATGAGTCATTGACTATATTTGTTTGCTTTATTGTTATTTAAACAAGAGGAGTAAAAGTTAAAATAAAGGAGTTATGTTCAATTTTGAAGTACAGTAATACAAAAAGAAAAAATATGAATTCTACATTTTACTCGCAAATATAAAAAATGACTCCTAAAACTTACAGCAAATACACTCCCGGGTAAAGGCTAGTCTAGTAATCGCGACGTCTAGAACGCCTCGCAATGGCCCTACAATCCTACATACAGCGTACTTACCCTACAATTTGTACACTGTAGAGAGTAGTAGAGAGCAGTAGAGCCTCCATGAAATATAAATAATAAATTGTTCTTCTAAGGGCCCGAATAAACGAAGAATAGTTCACCGAAATAGTTGCCTCAAAATATTTGTGGACCAATAAATGCACAGGAAATATTTTTCACAAAAATGATATTTTACTATTTCGAGGTCAGCATTCAATTTGCAAAATAGTTTTACGTTATAGCAAACGAATTTCAATTAAATACGTACTATATTTGTGATATTTGCGGTTGCATTTCAAAGATGAAAAATATCTTTACCGTTTTGAATCAAATATACCAAAATTATGTTATTGCCCTAAGTTACATCAACTATTTCGTAAAAATTTCGTTTCCACGGGCCCTAATATATATATATGTAAAATAAGTGAAATATATATATTTATATACATATTTACGAATATACATATATATATATATATATACATAAATATGGCAAACTGTATGTGTATGTGTATGTGTATGTGTATGTGTATGTGTATGTGTATGTGTATGTGTATGTGTATGTGTATGTGTATGTGTATGTGAATGTGAATGTGTATGTGTATGTGTATGTGTATGTGTATGTGTATGTGTATGTGTATGTGTATGTGTATGTGTATGTGTATGTGTATGTGTATGTGTATGTGTATGT
>NW_014034004.1:0-1623 GCF_001186125.1 Sphaeroforma arctica JP610
TGAGTTGTTTGTCAATGGAAAACTAAAAATGTGTACGAATGAACTGATAGAGTACCGAATATAAATATACATTTTCTACTAAATTTCATCCTTCAAACACATAACGTCTCGACATCGATCTCCGAGGAGCTCGTGGGTTCCCTCGTGACTGTTTCATTTCCTTCACTAACACCAGTAGTGTGGATAGTCTATCTACTCTAACAGTAATAGTCGATTTGGTTAAACTCCCGCGATCCGAGCATACTGGCGATGTATATATCTGTCATTTCTTATGTGTGGCTTCATGCTATAACTTGCTTTATGCAATACCGAACGAACGCCCGCAAACAGTGGCATAGTTATGCTATCACGTCTTTAATGATGTAGTAAGTATACGCTAGATAACTGTATCTCAACGTTCTCCCTCCTCAGGAAGTGGGGACATTGTTCATTTATTAATAATTATAAACAGTAATCCTAAAATGACTGACTCTTAAAATGAGTCATTAGTCATGTGCTGTAAAACCAGCAAAACCCTAAAACCCAGTTTATCAGATTATTCTGATAAACTGTAAAACTTGTAATAAACCTAAAATAATCAAATAAATCTAAGTACTTGTATTCTGACCACAATGACTTCAGTTTCCCCCGAGTACTATGTTCTGATAACGGTAGTGAGTTTTGTACCGACGTAGTGGAGGCACTTATCTCGTATCAGGCATGACCCATAGGCGTGGTGTTCCTTATAAACCACAAACGCAGGGTGCAAATGAGACATGTCATAGAGAAGTAAAGAAGCTATTGCGTACCGCACTAGATGACGTTGAGGATATGTGGCCTTATCATTTGAAATGGGTTCAGACTCAAATGAATACTGTATGGATCCTCAAACTGGAACACTTCCCGTTTCACTATTTCTTTTGCCGCTATAGTTAATTACAAGCAACGTTTGACGAACCTGCGCCCGAGAAGCACGTTACTCCGTGGCTACAAAAGATCGAGCATATACAGAACGTTGTTTACCCCTGTTTACTCGAGCACAAAAATCGTGTCCTACTTAAAGCGTATGACCGATGGAATAACACTAAAAACATTGTTCAGTTCAAAGTTGGCCATTATGTTAATATTATAAATCGCAATGCCAACGTTACCGAACTCTCTTCTAAGACAATTGGACCTTTTGCTATTTCCTACCATGATGAGAAGAGTGATACTTACGAAGTGAATAGCATAGATGGGACTAGCGCAACTGATCTAGGCACTCACCGTATCCCTACCTCCGAACTCTCATTCGCTCGCTCATTTGATTCTGATGTCCCAGTTATGGAGTCACAAGTCAAATATATAATTGACAAAACATCCAAAGACGGTTACACTTACTACAAGACCCATTTTATGGATGGGACAGTAGCCTGGCTAACCTCCGATGCGTTTCGCGAATCTCGTGACTTCCTTCGTATTTTTAATAAGAAATGGAATAATCGTTTACATAAGAACACACGAGATAAACGGAAAGGGTTTCCTCAGGTGACTACAAACCCGGATGGATATGAAATTCCCTATTTGCCACCTACCCTATGTGACTAAACTTTCTGATCTGCTTACCAACAGAGCAGAAAATTCTTCGAGCTTACTTACTAATGA
>NW_014034003.1:0-1623 GCF_001186125.1 Sphaeroforma arctica JP610
TATATATATATATATATATATATATATCTTGCTGAACGAAGGCGCCCTAATTTGAACTATTGATGGTGTCGATATATAGTATTGCGAACCGGCTTATTCTTAGTGTTGCCCGCCCCAATTATATGCACCGCTCAGAAAAGTAGATATCACACTATTGTTATCACTCTGCAAAACACATCGGTGGTTATCATCTTGGATGTAAAGCAAGTACAAGGCTCTGCTAAAGTAAAACACATTTTTATCCGATTATACATTCAACATGTACTGACTTACTGTCAACCGTAATGTCTTTGCCTTCGACTAGTGTCATCTCCACGACCTCATCTACACGCGGGCCAGTTTGATTGTCCCGATTTTCACGTGTTGGTGACATCAGGCGTTGTTGTTGCAAAGCGACATCCATGGCGAGAGAGTCTACAACACCATTTGACCTGGTGGTCCGCATATGCATACTGGTATTCCAGAGGGCTGCTGCCAGTCGATTTTTAAATTGTAGTCACTTTACGAGTTGTGTGATATATCAGGTTATCAACCTAGTGTGTGTTAAATTGTGCGATATATCAAGTTATCAGCCAAGTGGGTGCTAAATCGTGCGATATATTAAGTTATCAACCAAGTGGTTGTTAAATTGTACGATATCACGTTATCAACCAAGTGGGATTAGGGACAATGCGAAAGCTCACGATGCTGCACCGAATTTTGGGATATATCAGGATATATGTGCGCGCTGCACAACGAAGTGACATTTAAAAAAAAATTTAAATACTTATTACTATAGACGAGTAAGACACCAAGTTATCATGAAAGGCACCTTCTTTTTTTAAATTACTGCTGCTGTATAGTCTTCGGAGAGGGTCCAAAGCTTTTTATATAATTTTTGGACCAACAACTTGAATTTTTTTTGTTTTGTTTTCCTAAAAACCCAATAGAACCTCTTTTATCAGTTTTTGGTTTTTTGGGAGGTTTTATTATGCCAAAAACAAAATTGAAACAAAACAACCGAATCAACAAACCCATATTTAAATATTAAAAGAACCCATTTTGTTTTTAAAAAACAATCATAGCGTTCTGACATAGCCCTCTAAATTAAATATATTTACACTTCTGTAATCAAACAAAAAAAAACCCAATATTTACAATCACTGAAGTCTGAAGGGCGAAGGCGTGTTTTTGTTTTGTTTTTTTTGTTTTTTAAATGAATAAATAATAATATCTATATGTTTACAATATTTAATTATTCCGGTCGAAATCTCAAAAAATCGACTTCCACTTTTCTCATATTTATGCCTGGAGGCTGGAGGTCTCATTTTGTCATATACCACAGCGGGGTCATCAGAAGGCCAAAAAAAAGTTTTTAGGGTTTTAGGAAAACCCTATAAAAAACGTCGCGTTCTAACTTCGCAAATAGTTGCCATTTCTTTATATGTATGATGTATTCTATATTTCATATATGTGGTGTAATGTTGTCAACGACTATATATATATATATATATATATATATATATATATATATATATATATATATATATATATATATAATAATATATATATATATATATATATATATATATATATTCATATATATATATATATATATATATATATATATATATATATATATAT
>NW_014034002.1:0-1622 GCF_001186125.1 Sphaeroforma arctica JP610
ATATATATATATATATACAGACACATATTACAAGAATATTACACCACACACACACACAAAACCTGAAACATATATACATCCCCAAAATAAACGCTCATACACAAACGCTTGTGTGACAGTTTGAGTGAATATAGACATACTACCCAACACATACACACATGACTCATTGTTTCACCACAGATACATACAGACATGGTGTCGACTAGCAGACCCTGCGCGTCTGTGCTGATCTGATTGGTGGCTGAGAACACACCCAGGTCAGCAACCACCACAGTCTCATCGTTCGTGCCTGTGGAGTGAACGCGAGCAAGGGATGATATGGCATGAGCGTATGCATCTGAGTTGTGTACAGGTGTGTGTCTGTCCTAGATATTAGTGTGTGCGTGTAAGTTATATGAAATGATATGATATGAGTGTCTGTGTTGTGTTAGGTATAGGTGTGTGGGAGTACAAGCGATATGATATGGTGTGGGTGTATGTGTCTGTATTAGATATAGGTGTGTGGGTGTATAAGTGATATGAGTACCCTGAATACATGGGATGGGTAGCTATCCCACATAGACATATAACCACATATACACACACATACACACACATACACACACATATATATTACATGTATACACTTATACAAAAACATACACACACATACATCATGTCACCTAGCAGACTATCATAGCTACGAACACATGTATTGTGCATGGATACACAAATGCACACACATAGACACATATCTCACCTAGATTACTACCATAGTACCGAACACATATAATCTACATGTATACATATCTACATACACACACACACACACGCACACACATACACACATATCTCACTTAGACTACTACCATAGTGCCGCACACATATAACCTACATGTATACACATGTACATGCACATACACACACACGCACACACATACACACATATCTCACCTAGACTACTACCATAACAAATTGCACATATATTCTACATGCATACACACAATCCACATGCACACACGTACACTCTTTATACACACAGAATCCACATGCATACACATACACTCTACTTGCATACACATACACTCAACATGCACACAACATACACTCTACATGCACACGCATGACTGACCTCTGGGCACCACTATAGTGGGTGCGATGATCTGCACATCCAACTGTAGTTTAAGCGGAGGGCCATTGTCCTGTGCTGTGTCGTCGGTTGCCTTGACAGACTCAATTGGCCGGGTTGTGGATAGGCGCCGATTGCTCATGTCAAACTGTGGAGATGTGTGTTTGGGGATGGAGGTATGGTAGGAATACGTTGGTTGTGTGAGGCTGTGGTATATGTACATGTGCTGAGTGTATGTCTATGTGCATGCATATAACTGTTGATAGCATATGAGTGAATAATACGTACATGTATATGCATATAACTGTTGATTGTATATTTTGACCCACAAGTACATATGGAATTTCAAACGGACTGATGTTGATAACGAGTTAATCAGAAGCAACAGTTTGAAAATGTCAAGAGGTCAGACAGGTGTGTGTTTTTGGATGGGTATAAAATTCATAAACGTCATGAGTTCGGTATACGAAACGAATATATATATATATATATATATATAATACATAATAATATA
>NW_014034001.1:0-1622 GCF_001186125.1 Sphaeroforma arctica JP610
TGGCACAAAACCATATTCAGGACGGTGGCTGTTCACTCACCTTCCCAGGAGAGAAAACAAACATGCCATCTCACTCACGCCGGAACCACCATCGAGCTTCATAGGAGGAATAGAAGCTACTACCTCTAGTATGAAGCACCCCAAAACCTCTCTAAATTCCCACCAGTCAGTATTTTAACACAATCCAATGCCGACTCTATAAATACAACAAATTCACCACAGACCATCGCTATAGACCCTGACGAACCACCAACCCACTGCACCATGACATATGAAGATTTTTATTTATCGGAAGGCCAACGCAACCGCCGTACAACACTCCGTATGGCCAACCAGAAATACATAACACTCACATATACCCCATCCAAATATGTCGAATGTGAAGCATGTATTCAAATCATCTATGACATTCCTCGGCTATGAACCCACCATAGACCTATTTGTGGCTAAACACAATGCCCAAGTTCATCGGGTTGTATCACTTGACGGCTGTGGCATAGCCACAGACTGCAGACAGTTGATTTCACAAAGGAAGCTGGATTATACGGAACGCCATATGACCCGATATCCAGGTATTAATCAGGAAGAACACTAGGGCCGGCATCACCCTCGCTATTGTTGTGCACATATGGACAATGCGAGCGCTTCCACACTGATCTCCAGGGACTATTATTGCTACGGCAACACATATGCACTACTTATGTTTGACTCCAGTACTCGGCATGGCCTACATGAGAACATCCCTCACAAAGACGGCATACACATCACTAGCGATTAAATATTTGCTAGAGTGCCACCACGGTGGGTCCCTGATACACTCACCGCTGATAATGAGAATTCTATTAGTGCCGCAATGAATCATATGTGCGCCATCCGACGAACAAATATTCGAGCGCCCCCACCCCATACACCGCAGAGGAAAGGTAAGACAGGAATTCTCCATGATACCCTCAAAAACTCTTTTAGATACCTTCGCTTGGACACTGACATGTCCATCCCTTGTTGGGGTGATGTCGAAGCATATGCAGACTATCTTCGGAATACCGCCTTGATACAAACGGATAAACATCGTACCCCGGCTCAGACATTCCTCCAGACGAAAGACATTCGCGATCCATGAGCTAGATTTGGCTGTGTGGTCTCTTTTGAGCTTCGGTGAGGTATCACCACTGCTACCCTTAAGTATAGCCCCCAGGATAGTTTCAGTGTCCTACTAGGAATTCGCCTTGATTCTACCTCCGATGTCTATCGTGTCCAAAATTTGCTACCCAGCACCAGCTATTCTCCAAGGATCCCACACTTTATGCTTCCGAGAATGCCTCGTGGGCACCATGTGGGAAGTTCGCGTACCCCCTCTGCAACTCCAGCAACACACGATATACCTGCCACATGGACCGACCCAAACTCTCCCACTACCATGCCTATCCCTTATGGCCCGCACAACATCCTCACTGGTACGATAGGCACCACTCCTCAGACTCCACTGCCCCCACCACACATCACCCAAAAAGACATCCCCCATGAGCCCACTGATACGTCCATCTTCCCTCCCTCTATTCAACAGGCCGACATCTCACCAGAACCCGCCCCCGCCGAGTTTCATCCCCCCCCCCCTCCAANCC
>NW_014034000.1:0-1622 GCF_001186125.1 Sphaeroforma arctica JP610
ACAATAGTACGCGCAACAAACATGAGCGTGTGTCTTATATATATATATATATATATATATATATAAATATATATATACTCTCAATCTCACAATACATGCAAATAACGTAACCAATTGCGTCGGGTCAAGCGACTATCCAACACACTTCCCGCGCACACTTGCACAGCAATACACTCTGCATTCATGTACACACAAGTGTACAGCCATACTTCCTCACAATCACACAAACACCATGGCCATACACGTACCTTCATCTTCTTTTCATACGCAGCTCGTATAGCCTCCTCATCGCCCAATTGCGTCGGGTCGAGCGCCAACTCCACACCCTCTCCACCGGCGGTGTCCAGCACATCGGCTTTACGTTTACCCGAAGTACCTGACATGTCGTATGTGTGTGCCGAGCCCATCAGATTACCACCCTGGCCTGTAGCTGCCTTCTCCGGTACCACAGTGTACAGGCTCGGGGCTTCGGCTGAAGAAGTTGAGGTTGAGGTGGGGGAATGGAGTGCAGGTGTTAGTCTTAGTCCTGGGCTTTATGTATAGGCGTTGGGAGAAAGCGGGGTGTATGCATTCGGCATGCGCAAAGGTAGACATTAGTTTACAGACTCGGGGTTCGGCTGAAGTTGAGGTTGGAAACTGAGTGGATATATAATGGTTGAGTGGGTGTGCATAGGCGGACAACAGTGCACAACAAGTGTCATGTATATGTGTATATAATTTCGCCTGCAACTCTTATACAATTTCAAGCTTCAAGCTTGGGTGCACCTATATGTGTACCGAACTTACTGTTGTCCATCTGCTCGTCAATCTTCTTCTTCCGCAACTCAATGATGTCGGGTGTTTCTAGACCTGCGATGGTGGAGTACCCACTCGGAGTGTCCAGTCCAGTTTCCGTACGCGTTCCGCTCATCTCATCTGTGCGTGAAGAGATTTTAATACAAGAGGTTTAGGGATTAACTCCTCTGTGCACGCAGGGAGTTGAAAATAGGGTAGCACGGGGGTTAAGGTTTTGATTCATAGGGTTTATGCCGTAAGGTCTAGACCGTCTGTGTTTACACTTGCCCCATCTATGCGCCACACAGATCTATTGTAATATGCCATACACTGTGACGGTGAAAGTTATCGAATGAGTTACACCTGATGTACCTTATATGTATATATATAGGTGCATATAAAAGGATATATAAATAAGTATTAAAGTAAACATACCCTCAGCCTCGTCCTCTTCTTCGCTCTCTTCTTCGCTGCTCTCTTCTTCTTCGCTGTCGCTTGCAATGGCGCCCCATTTCTCGGCTTTGTTGACGGCATCATCCAGATTATGGGTCACGCCTGAACCCTCCCCATCCTGTGGTCCGAAAACATCTCCGTAGAGCGGTTTGCCTTCTGCATCAACCGGTGGTTTTCCCCAGCCCCCTGACCAAATATGGTTATATCATGATATGTAAATAGAAAGGTAAGTGTATATGCTTGTTGAGTTGCACATACATATGTAACACATCACCAATGATACACTTCCGTGTCAGTCAGCGGTATCCACTGCCTCCCTGACGTGATCAAATGCTGATTTATATTTACACACAACCAAATATTGAACAAAGGAAAATGTCTGTACATGTCTAAGA
>NW_014033999.1:0-1621 GCF_001186125.1 Sphaeroforma arctica JP610
ACACACACACACACACACACAAACACACGCACACACACACACACAGGCAACAGGACACAGGCACGCACACACACACACACACACACACATATATATATATATATATATAATACTTTTCGTATAATTGTATATAAGCTTTATGTCTACGGCATCCATCTGTCCTCCCCTCTATGTGCTCGTAGGGCATGCGCCAAAGTACGACACAAGCGCTACCCACCTCAGTACTCGGCTATACTGCTAACCACAGAACACGCCTATCCACACACGTGGGTGTAGATGCACGTTGCTTGCTGGTACTAACACACTCACTGTTAAACTCAGCTATAGTGCTCTTACTTGTGAACGTATGCATAGGTTCATCCACACACCTCAATGTTCTGTGATGTCTCTACCGGGCCGTGAGATATTTTCTCGGGGTCGATAGTTCGCTGTGTGCGGCGGAAAAAGAGGACCGGTCCCAAAGACAAGGACAGGGCAGTGAGTGAATTAGCCCAGCCGATTCAGTATTCGGATCCTAATATAATTTTTAATTCCTAAACAAGACTTATGCGGATACAAAGTGGTATAAGAAATCGGATCTTGATATGATTCTTCAATTTCTACACAAGGCATACGGGGATATAGAGTCGTGTAAGCCTTCGGTTCATAATACAATTCCTAATTTCTAAACAAGGCTTATGCGGATACAAAGTGATGTAGTTATTCGGATCTTGATACAATCCAATTCCTAATTCCTAAACAAGACTTATGCGGATACAGAGTCGTGAAAGTACGGATCATAATCTAATACATACACACCACCTACATGTAGACATTTTAAGACACACACAATCAACATATACTTGTACACACACAACACCTACATGTAGACATTTATAAACACACACACACACAATTAACATATACATATACACACAACACCTACATGTAGACATTTATAAACACACACACACACAATCAGCATATACATATACACACAACACCACATACACACAACACCACATACACACACCTGCAAGAGCACATTCTCGACAGCCTCAATCAGTTCCAATTGGACAACGCACTTGATGATCACGTCATGGAAACTGAAGGGCGGGGTGTTGTTGAGGGTCTGTTCGTGTATTTCCTCTGCAGAAATGGTAGATAAAATGTGGTATAAATAGCTGTGTGATCATGGATTTCCTCTGCAGAAATGGTAGGTAAAACGTGTTATAGATGGCTGTGTGGTCAGGGATATCCTCTGCAGGAGTGGTATCAGAAAACAAGGAGATATATCCGGTGTTGACGGTCTGTTTGCGAAAAAAATTACAGAAACAGTGGTATATTACGTGGAAAAGATATTTAAAGATTGCTTCCAGTTAATTTCTTCTGTAAAACCGACACACACACACACTCAAACACACCCACACACACAACACCCACACCCACCCACAACAAAACCCGCACACATACACATACACATACACATACACATACACATACACATACACATACACATACACATACACATACACATACACATACACATACACATACACATACACATACACATACACATACACATACACATACACATACTATACACTTACACATACACATACTATACACTTACACATACACA
>NW_014033998.1:0-1621 GCF_001186125.1 Sphaeroforma arctica JP610
CATATATNTATGCACGACTACACACGACACTANATATATATATATATATATATATATATATAATATATGTATATATATATATATATATATATACATATACATATGTACATATGATTGTGCTCGTACGTAGCACACATTATTGGTTTCAATATACAATCAAATTTTCGTGTATAAAACAGTAATTAAAAGACTGTGAACCAACCGCTTGAAAACTGATTACGTGTTTTCAACAGGGCACAATTGCACAGCAGTTGTAATTGTATGGGCGTTCATCAAATATAAAGGCTTGAGACTGGTCTGGAGCAATATAACTGAATATATATACCAATAAACAAGAAGTTATTGGACTTTACGAATGTTGTTTCATAAATATATCAACCACGCAAAGTATGGCATACCTGGCGCGTGAACTCCAGGTTGCCCAATTGATGTTTGCCCTTCCCCTTGCCCCCTCGTTGACTTTTGTTTGACATATTGTTCTCCGAATAACCTCGAAGCCGAAAACGAAGCTCAACTTAACCCCGAGCCTGAGATACTGATTTTGACAGATATATGATTGATGTATTTTTTAAAGCCAATTTATCTCATAATATGTTGATACTAAATACATTTCTTACTGCCCGACACACAAGTTGCTATGGTATATACGGTCAGAACACCGTTCCATTACTTTTAAATTACACCCTATGTAGACAGGGATACCTCTGAGAGCCGGCAAAATGTACCAGATTGTCGAATTTTACCAAAACCCAAATATTATAAAACCCTAAACCCACCAACAAGGGTAGGGTTTTAGGCAGTTGTTCAACTTTTTGACGCACAACAAGCGAAGAAGAGGCTTGTCTATGCCTCTACAAAACCATCTACATACACGTCAGGGTTAATACGTTGACTAGGACACGTAAGTGACTGACAGAATCAATAAGAAACAAGCACGGTGAATTAAACGGGACTATCACAATAGACTACTCACTTGACGACGACACCATGGAGTTGCTAGCCCAAGGAGCGGAAGGGGTAAGGTGTCCATATCTTTGTCTCGCACAGACAGATAGATATATAACTTTATGTTATATTGTAGAGTAGTATGTATATTACTATAGCTAAGTGGCTTTTATAGAATACAATGAAATATTTAAGGTTCTGTTAAGCTGGTATTGAAGTGAGGTAATTTCAATCGAGCTGAAAGAAAGTGATTGTTCAATATCAAAGAGGCTAAGTCGTCCTTACTTTTGTATGAGCTCTCCTGCCTATTGTCGATGACTGTGCTTAGAATAAACCCACTCACGCACATATATACATACACACACAAACACACGCACAGACATACATACACAAACACACAGACAGACATACACACACACACATGCCCATGCACACACACATACACACACACAAATACACACACACATATATATATATATAGAAATATATATATATATATATACATATATATAAATATATGCACACACACACATACACTCATTCATATATATATATATATATAATATATATATGTATATTATTATAGTATATATATATATATATATATATATATATATATATATATATATATATATTATATATATATATATATATATATATTATATATATATATATA
>NW_014033997.1:0-1621 GCF_001186125.1 Sphaeroforma arctica JP610
GTACATGTGATTATCATAATATATGCACCAGTAAGATATGGATCGAAGACATCAGTGCACGTGTGCATTATCGTATATGAAATCAACCATTTTAATTTTGGAATGCAATGCCTTGTTATATCATACACACGTATGTATAGCAATTCGGCAGTTCGCTGGGATGAACTAGCTTTATGCTGCATTAATAACATATCGGTATCCAAAAAATTGAAGCGTGCCAACAATACAGCAACGCATCTAATCTTTTGATTTATTAGGCAATCATGCAGTGTTGTTGGCATCACCATGACATACCAAGTAGTCGGTTATTAAGCTGCCTCTAGCGAGTTATGGGTACCCCGTGAAGCTGCACCGGTCGATTGGCTTGAGAGTATAATGTAGTGATGTCGTGTGTAAACGCTCGCAAAATTATCAAAGAACCCGTACATTCACTACAACCATGCTCTCGGCTAGAACACGGTTCGTCTATCGAGTGACTTACAAACCAATCCCGATTTTTCTTTTTCTTTGGTGACTTCTTCTGTATGTCTAATAGAGTTTGAAAGTGGAAGCCAACGAGAGACGACGAACCACATCTGTGGCGAGCGATTCTAATGGCTCTAACGATGTGTCTGACGGCATGCGCGTATCCCGTATGTTGAGATGTCCCGGAAGAAGTGAGGTTTTAACCGTGTTAGTTCATAATGTGCGGTGATGGTTGAGATGCACAGATGAATTGTAGCATACGTACCTGACAGAATAGTTGCTAACTTATCGGCGGGTGTATATATGTACCTGTATGTGTACCATGCTCTGCGCTTGTCCAATTGAATGCATAGTACAGTGATCCACGTGTGTAGTTATGTGTGTGGCTGTGGTAAGCCACGGGTGTCGTTGTTATATAGACATATCTACACACTTCAATTTGTTTTTATAGTGAATCCGTTTCACTGACTTTCCCCGTCGGTGAATGTCAACTATGTGCCTTATATTCACGTGCATAGTACTAATGTGGATTGAATTCACTCGTAGCTGCACTGGTACACAGGCCAAGCGGTTCAAACCGGTGATTCATAGTTTCATGGTCCATGCACCCTCACATCTTCAAGCAGAAAAGGATGGGGCTAAGATCACGACCGTAGTCGCGACCACACCCGGCGGCGATAGCAAGGAAGTCCAATACACAGAGCCTAATGTCGTGGGAAATGGCTCGTTCGGTGTGGTGTTCCAAGCTCGCCTAGTCAAAACAAACGAAACCGTAGCTATCAAGAAAGTACTACAGGACAAGCGCTTCAAGGTAGGTTCTGGATTCTAGATGAACTAATCATTGACCCGGTACTACGAGATATGATTACTCATCGTGTGGTGTATCTGCGGTGGCTTGGAGCCAAGTCGACCAATGACTCGGATGTCGGGATGTTTTCATGATATAAGTTTATATTTGTGCGAAACTGCTTGTATGTCTGGTGTCACATAATCTATACGCAGACATGTTTGGGAGGTATTCTGTGCGTAGTCGTGGGCGCGATTACGTACATTATCATCTGATGGTATGACATAAACATACCACACTGACAGCTATGGTTATGTGTAGATTATTACTATTGAATTAACATACAATTCGCTCTGTTATGCTATGCTA
>NW_014033995.1:0-1621 GCF_001186125.1 Sphaeroforma arctica JP610
CGCACACGCACACAATACGCAAAGCTTCAGCTATACAACTTCATCCGATTGGAATAGGTATAGGTTATATATCGGTGTACAGAGGCAGCCCCTGGCCACTGCATGGCCATGCGGTGCGGTGCATCCACTGAAAGATTTGACCAAATATAGTACTGTCCCACAGATGCAGGTTTTCTGTACTGCAATAAACCAAGTATGATAAGCTTTCCGCAGTACAGTACAGGTTTATCATACACTAGGTGTACATACACACACACACACAGTACTTATACATCATCGCATGTACCTCCAAATCAAGGCCAGTATTCACATTGCACACACACTCCTCAACACACCAGCAGTATGTGTACACACGTACGCACGCAGTACCTATACATCACGATAGTTACCTACAAACGAAAACAGGTGTTTACATTGTATACACACACACACGCACGCACACACACACACACACGCACGCACACACACACACACACACACACACACACACACACCTCGCATCGCTTGCGGTCGGAGATCATGGTCTGCATAATCTGGTGCCACACGGACGAGTCCGTCTCAGGGGCTAGTTTAAAGACGGCCATTTTGAGCTGGTGGATGCGTAAGGAACAGGAAGTGAGTGATTCTACGATGACAAAGACCTGGTGATATATACTGTAATACACACAGAGCGGCTTAACTACAAAGTCCTATGTATTGTGGGCATAGTGCTATATAGTATATTGTACACATAGTATGTAGTATATAGAACACAAAACAACTCAACTGCATAGTGTTATAAACTCTACTATACACAACGCAACTTCATTCAAGCTCATGGCGAGTTTGATCGAAGGAATGGGTATGTGCACGAGTACCGTTTGTAGACTTTTGCAGTTTCTGTGGTAGGGTACGGTAGTACGTCAGGCCAATCAGTTTAACGTATATGCATCTATTCCCCGCTTGCAGCTGGGAGGGTAGTCATTGCCATGGAGAAGCAAGTAGTGTGAGCACTTGCTTGAGTAGGTATATAGCTCCATTAGGTATATAGCTCCATTCTTCTCTTATTATGGAGGCGAATAATATCTATAACTCATATTCTGGTCCTTGTCGCGACAAAGAGTGTCCCTCATTCAAAGGGGTATGGACTCACCAACCCTGCTACGACAAACAGTCGCGTTGCGAACCATACTACCAAGTATGACAGTGGCCAAAACATTTACAGGCTCCGATTTGTATACAATGCCATAGCAACTTCACACAATACACATAGAGCGCAGTAGTAACTTTCACGGGTGTAGGATCCAGACGCGGGCTGGCACAGTCGAAAGTGAGACTGGTTCAATGCCGAGGGTTGCGGTACGTATGTATGCAGGTCCATCTGTATCTGCGAGTGTTTGGTATTGACTTGCTTCTATCATAATATCTGGTGCACATCCCGAAGGTTTATGCGAAAAGTATCGTAGTCCGACCTATATAGTGATACACATACCTTCATATCATTGTTGTCCCGGTCTATGATGCCGATGGTGATCTGTACAGGTCGAAAGAGGGTAAGGGTTTGAGTGAACAAGACATATGCACATATACATATAAATATACCTATACATATACATTCACACACACACACACACACATATAT
>NW_014033994.1:0-1621 GCF_001186125.1 Sphaeroforma arctica JP610
CACCATACGACTGCGATCATGCATAATATTCACCATACCACAGCGTTCATGCATAATATTCACTATACCACTGCGTTCATGCATAGTATTCACCATACCACTGCGATCATGCACTATATTCACCGTACCACTGCGTTCATGCTTGATATTAACCATCCCACTGCGATCATGCATAATATTCACCATACCATTGCGATCATGCATAATATGTACCATACCATTGCGATCATGCATAATATTCACCATACCACTGCGATCACGCATAATATCCACAATACCACTGCGATAATGCAAAATATTCACCATACCACTGCGATCATGCAATCGGAAAGGGCTACAACTGACCTAGCACGTAGATAAAGCATTAACTAGCATAGTTTTAATATCTCTCATACCTTCCCGTTGTGACATCGTCAGGAAACCGAGTATGCCTTCAGTGAGCATCCTGATATCCATTTGTGAGATGTCTACATTCCGTAACTGATACGCAAGAAGAGTAAGACACCATGAAAATTGTTATAGTTTCCATCCCCGATTGGTTCTACCGCACTCACAGATCAGTTAATTAATGTGCCTACTATGACTACGACTGTCGAGCGCAATTTACGGTCGTGCTATGCTGGACTCACATTTCTAATCTCGTTGTGCTTTGATCACCCTCAGTCTGAATCGAGTGGGTGAAGCTTTCGGATGCCAATGACTTACCAACAAATAAAATACAGTAATGAAGGCGCTACACTGCGCACACTATTATACCCTGAACCTATATTTGTGTCTGCAATATCTGCCGAGTACAGGTACAAACGTCCAGCTAATAGATAATTGAAATTCGACGCCATAGAAGCAAACGCTATACACCAAATGAACAGCCACTGTCGTCGAGTGCGTGTTTCTTACATCATTTAAAAGCGCATCGATGTTCTCTTCTGTTGGCTCAGGTAGTTGCTCATCATCACCCACGTCGCCTTCTCTATAGAAATGGTATAATCTGATTAAGCATCACTACTATACGGATATACACTGAGTATTTCGAATGTCTGTGGCGGATGCGTGGTGGAGTGAATATTATATGTACATAGTATTGGAGAAATACGAGGTGTCAGCAATAGAGCAAATCTGGGAGTGCAATAACGTCAGCTGACCTCGTTTCTATCTTGGCGACTCACGCAATGGATCTACATCAAAACACTAAGTAAAATGAACCATAGCACCACACATAAGCTGTTGTCCTTGACTACTTGGCAGGACAGAAGACCAAAAAACTAGAAGAAAATACACTATTTGCCAATATATTCAAATGGCACAGATAGCAACCCTTGGTATTGGTACACACGTTGCGTGTACCTGAAGGGATGGCCGAGTAGTAGTCGCTAGAAGCCTCCTCTTCACTATCTCCTAGCGGTGCGTAACTGTACCCCACATCCTCATTGTCATCATCTTCATCAGATGAGAAGTCTGAACGGTCTTCCTGTTTGTCTGACGAGCAAGTAGTAAAATTTTAAACTTCCAGATATATATATATATATATATATATATATATATATATATATATATATATATATATATATATATATATATATATATATATATATATATACGTGTGTGTGTGTTGTGTGGTGTG
>NW_014033993.1:0-1620 GCF_001186125.1 Sphaeroforma arctica JP610
ATACCATAATATATATATGTAAATATACATACTTATATATATATATGTAAATAAATACCATACATATATATTTATATATACATAAAATACATATATATATATATATATATATATATGTATATATCGCATTCACTTTATTAATATATATCACATTCTGTTCATTTGATACATGTCACTATCTTCAGCGAATTCCTACTCTAAATGGTATCTAGGAAGGAGTTATACTCGCGACTACGCATCTACCTGCGCTATTTATAGACTTCACTCGATATCTTGGTGTGCGATTTGAATCCGAAGCGTTTCTCATTTGTTCATTGTCCGTTGAGCAGTGTTGACGACGATGTTTGTGTTGTGCACTGTGGGCCTATTTTCGGGCGCTCACGAGTCCATAATATGAAATCACGGGTATCCCCCTTGGCCTCCTTCTTTCTGACTAAAAACATTCATATCGAAACATTGATATCTCAGATTCGGGAGTTCAGTGTGCAGATGACAGAGTTTGCGTCGGACGATCCACTGAAGTGGAATGTGTATATGCCTTCCTTGCGCTCGGCCACTCTGATTAACTTCTATCAAACCAACAACTTGGGATCGCTTGCTCTCGTTGCGCTTCAAACGTACGATATCTATTGTCCATCATATGTAGTATGCATACATAAATCATATATCTATATATCAATATGTATGTATGTATGTATGCGTGTGTGTGTGTGTGTGTGTGTGTGTATAGTAGTAGATGCACTTATTTATCCGTATTTGCGCTGATTAGTATATGCATTGTTACTCGGGATACATTCTAGTAGCTTTTTTTAGGGTGAGGGTACGTCTTGAAGCCTAAACGGGCTGCGACCAAATGAACAGTTTCGCTCGGTTATAGTTTTTATATCTTGGTTATTATACCTAGTACGTGTACTGTCCTTGCCTGGTTTTTGTGCTATGTCATGGCAGCGACCAGTTAATAGCATACTGTATGGACTATTATATCTAGTACATTTAATGTCCCTGACTAGTTTTGTGCCCCGGCAATATTTGAAATAAATGCATTCAATACCTCACACGCATACATCTATATATACACACATATATAAATATATGCATTCAACAGGGTGGACTACCTCACCCTGGAGTTCTGCTCGGGTGCAGGGAATTTTGTTTTTGGCTCCAACGCGACAGTCGTAGGCGGTGAAGACACTTTCGTCATACAAGCGCGGGCTGAGCGTAGTGGAATTATTATTGGTCAGTCGTACTCGGTCAGGATCACCATGAATAGAGGCATGGAGGAGGTAAGTATATGCACAATCATGCATATCTGTGCGTGTGCATGCATATGTACATATACACCAAATCACACATAAACGAACATGCACATATGTATAGCGTTGGCCAGTCGTACTCGGTCAGTGCCACCATGAACAGGTATATATTGATATATATATATATATATATATAGTGATAAATGTTTATTTATATGTATATATTTATACATATATGTATATATTTATACATATATGTATATATTTATACATATATGTATATATTTATACATATATGTATATATTCAAACATATGTATATATTTCTACTTTTCTATATATATATATATATATGTATATTATGCACA
>NW_014033992.1:0-1620 GCF_001186125.1 Sphaeroforma arctica JP610
CACTCACACACACACACACACACACGCATATACACGAACAGTCCGGTAAGCCTCCAATTCCCAGCTATGTAGTGTGCAGTAGAGAAAAATCACCCGCCGGTAACTCTCACTTACTAGTGTTTGTTGAGTCTCTGCCATTTTTCGCAACCAGACACATCTCTACAAAGCCCCTAATCTCCTTATTTACCCCTCCAAATGCATAAAACTGTGTCTGCGGCTCACCGCCGTACTGTGTGGTTGTTGTTGAGTACCCCTCTTCGCCATCCTTGCTGCCTCGGCGTATGATGATATCCCCATTGTGTCCTAGTCAATGTACGCGCATAGGCAAAGCTGAGGTGTAATGTCGCGGTGATTGGCGGTGCGTCGCCCTCCTAGAGATGGATAAACGAAACGAGTAGCATATAATAAAATCATATTATAAAATTAAAACTATACGCCGGATACTTTCTGCCTATCGCAGACGTACAGCCAACCATATCAAGCACAATACTGTGTGTGTACACGTCCGAAATGTCCAAGAAAACAAATATCCGATATAAGCGCCGGGAAACTAACTAAGGCATACCTGTGTAAACCTTAGGATAGACGCCACGGTGTCGATCTTGGGCAGATGCGACCCCTTCCGTGATACGAACGCACTCACTCTGTCAACCTGTCGTCCTCCAGCTAAGACGCGCAATGCGGCGGCTGTGTGTACGCCTGCGTCCATGATCATGCCCCCATTGTATTCGGAGACTTGACGCCCAGGCGTGGCCGCATGTCTGGGTGTACACATGGAATCAGACATCTGATTCTGAGCACATGGGCCTATATGGAACTATCCGCACCCACAGGTATGTCACGCACTTATCTGCGTGGGTAGCAGATGGTAATGATTGTAGTACATACTTGTTTCCGGTGGCATATGTACAAACGCAGCCCACTGTATCTCAAGTAGATCTCCTAATCCGGTATCAATTCCGAATTGGGCTCCACACTTCACAAATATGTCCTCTATACGGAAGTTCTCCGCTATGGCACACACCACGTCGTTTGCCTGGGCTGTCTCAGCTGCAGAGACCAATGCTTGTGCGTCCTCTGAATGCATGGCGATTAAAGGAAGTATTCATATGTTAATCGTCACAAATATAATTTCACATCGATACATGAATATGTGTTCCTGTGCATGTTTGCCGCAGGTATATTCTAAAGCGACTAAACTTGAAGTTACGACGTTAGTATAGAACATTACAACTAACTGCGTGGCCGTGTTTATTAGCGCGTTTTGTACCTATTTGCAGGGGTATGCAAATATAAGCTTCACACGTAAATCTCTCCTGCGCGTGTTTTCAGCGCATAAAGCATCCAAAGTGAGATTATTGTATCAGCGGATGATACTAGTTGTTCTAGTGAACTATTCGAAATATAAGACGGCCTCTATTACAACGCCTATGTGATTGGTATCAGAACAACCGATCTGAAGATTCACGATAAATCCATGCAACAGACAAATCACAAAGTTAGGGTTCGAATCGCAGACATCGTTCGCGCTTGTTTGTGTATCTCGAGACGGCCGTCGCGTGAACAGGATGGAACACCTGACATAGCTATTAAACAATCGTGAGATAGCTAATAAAAAAT
>NW_014033991.1:0-1620 GCF_001186125.1 Sphaeroforma arctica JP610
CTCCATCCTCCAATTTAGCAACTATGCCGAAGCCTTCAGCCCATATGCAAAGACGACCGGCGCCGTATCATTAGACGACACACCCCAGGTATGTCCAACTCAGTACTTAGATATATATATTCATATATGTGTGTGTGTGTGTGTGTTTGTGTGTGTGTGTTTGTTTGGTAGGGGTAGGGGGGGGTTATGTACCTACCTTTAAGTTTATGTATATATGTTCCTACATATACCTATAAGCTGTCCTGCGTTCTTCACCGCTTTAGTTCGGTACGCTTTCAATGTCATCTGTTTTCGCCTGTCGTATTCCGGTGTTTCTGAAGCCACACGCCTAATATTGTTTTGTTTGCAACCGTATGTCGTTCATCACCCCATGTCGGTCGTAAATTGATTTCTATTTGCTGTGTAGTGTTTGTATCAGCGTCACCTCCCATTTATTCCTCACCAGCCTTGAACTACTTTTTCGTGTCGCATACCACCTTTTGTCTGTCGTTTACCACTACAAATGCATCGTGGGTTATATTTGTTATATTTTATTGTACAAAGTATGAATGTCACATCCAGACTATCCCATGCCACAGCGACTGCACGGTCTCAAAGTCGCGCAGCTGTTCATTGACACATTTATACCTGTCCCATATCAGCTTTTTTTTGTCGGTTACCACCTCATGTTCTCCTAACCACCCTGATTCCCGGAGACAGTTTATAGCTCACAACGTACACGTTGAATCTTCATCCATTACAACTACTGCCAATCATATTACTGGTCTCACTGACCGCTGATAACATGAGTGACCCTGTCGTATACCAGCTTTTTTTTCTGTTGCTTACCACCTCGTGTATATTCTCTATATCTATACTATCCTATTCTTTTCACGTGCAAGTTCTGAAGTCACAGTACTTTCCGGATTCGTCAGTGTTTCCCCAGCAGCCTCACTGGCTTTGGATGAATTTAGAATTTAGCCTGTCTGTCGTATACCAGTCTTTTTTTTTCTGTTACTTACCACCTCGTGTATATTCTCTATATCTATACTATCCTACTCTTCTCGCGTGCAAATTCTGTAGTCACAGTACATTCTGGATTCATCAGTGGTCTCCCAGCAGCCTCACTGGCTTTGGATAAATTTAGCCTATCTGTCGTATACCAGCTATTTCTGCCGCTTACCACCTCCCACAGTCATTTCCTCAGCAAACAATCAGTCCAGCAGCCTCGCTCGTTTCCGACGACACGAGTTTTTCTGTCGTAAACCAGCTTAATCCTATACATTACCACCTCGCACGGTCATTCCCGCAGCAATCCACTAGCCCAGTAGCCTCGCTGCTTTGCGACGCCACGAGTTTTCCTGTCGTATACCAGCTTATTTCTGTACATTACCACCTCATACAGTCTTTACCGCAGCAATCCATTAGCCCAGTAGCCTCACAGTCTTTCGATGACCTGGACTTGCCCTGCACCTGTGGACGTATAACAGGCGACTACGAAAACGATCCACTGGATGAGACTTTCGATTTAGTTATGATCGAGGTAGTGTGTGTGCTATGTATTCCGTATGTGTATGTGACAATGCATATATATATATATATATATATATATATATATTTATGTATGTATGTATGTATGTA
>NW_014033990.1:0-1619 GCF_001186125.1 Sphaeroforma arctica JP610
TATATATACATATATATATATAGAAACTGATATTGACAATAGTTATTCTTTCATAACGAATATAAGGAATATATTTCAGGACCCCGCTTGTGCCGTGACGAGATGATGTAGTGCAGGCAGTGGAGGAACGACGAACAACCACTTTGTATTTGGCATACATAGGAATCCGCGTGCTTGGGTGTTGGGGGGTTTCTTAAACCATATAATGGTCCAAATTAAAATGACATGACAGATAACTTACGCAGTTCTACCCTCCGTATGAATACACTCCCCAATACACATACTGGTGTCCTTTGTTCGACATTGAATTCAACACCAGATCTCTCTTTTCGTAAATATCAAAGGCTACCGAAATCGATATGGTATGCTCTTCCAAACGCGACATATCCGAGCTGAACAAAAACGTGACCTACAGAATACACGCCCTCATTCGAAAACTATTCGATTGATATGTAATTCTCATACATACATAACACTAAACTCTTCTTCCAAGTATACACGATGATGATAATTTCCTCGCACACATTCATGACATTCAGGTGATACTTGAAAATGTAAACGAATATAATAAAACGCATACACACACATACCCCAGCCATTCCGGTACCGGTTAATGATTTGGAGTGGTATCAGGATCGAGGTGCAATTTTATTTGCGATTAGCACCGGCAGCGTCCAGTTCGATACAATTGTCCCAGAATGTTGATGGGAGTGGTTATGAATAGGAGACGGAACTATAAACCTAGACTGTCTATGCTATTTATTCAGAGGAAAATATTACTGCGTATTTACTATTTATTTTATAAATATAATTGTATAGAAAACTGAAAAGTGATTACCACAGATAAGAGTCATGTGGTAAAGTAGTATCTAAAAATAGACGGGAGTACAGCTCTGTCCATTGTTGTAAATATAAATAATTAAAATATAAATAAATATAAATTTAAAAAAAATATGCTCTCTCACAGAATCACAGTCTCCGTCTTTTGTGTGCAAAACTCTGTAGCAGCAAACACACTTCCAAAGTTCCACAGCAGTTTAGAAAATACATATATATCAACCGTACGTGAATACTTATTTATTCAGTGGAAAAGTAAACAAGCACCTAGTTACATCATACAAAGCTAATACGATGTTCTTCGGACTCAGGCCGTTAGTCACGCGCATGCAGCCCAAGTATGCACAAAAGGGATTATTTGGAGGCAAGGGGGTCAACTTGGGACATACTGTGACCTTCTCGAATAAAAAGTAAGCTTTGTATATTGAAATGTTATGTACACTTACTGTAGAAGTGATCGATTTCAATGGGCACGTGTTGTCGAATTTTTGTGTAGGGGTAGTCAGATGCGTCTACTCCTCTTCCTAATATTATATATAAAGTACCAGTCACCGACGAACACGCTTGCGCATATGGACATGGTGGCAACGGGACTGAAGGTTTGTGGAGTATATTGTGCACACTCAAGACGACGCACATGCGCCTCCTGATAAATGTCTCAAACAAATATACGGATGGAGAGATAGTTTATATATATGTGTGTGTGTGTGTGTATATATATATATATATATATATTTATATATATATATATATATATATATATATGTGTGTGTGTGTTGTAT
>NW_014033989.1:0-1619 GCF_001186125.1 Sphaeroforma arctica JP610
GTGTCATTTCTCTGAGCTTGATACTACTTTGAACTTTTTTTCGCCATCAACACCTAGCACATGTTGTAACATGTTTTCACGTTTTAACAATCGTCATTTTCGGTGAACTGCTCATCAATATTCGTCATAGCCCTTAATCTTTAGAACGATTGACTTATTTGGTTATCCATGTGTGTGTGTGTGTTAATATATATATATATATATATATATATATATAAACTAATGATCCGTTCTATTATCTCTTCCGTTGCAGTCGGTCAGATAAGTTCGTGATGGAAGTAGCGCTATCCATGCGTGGCTTCGGTTTCTCGTTGTTGGACCTCAAACCCTCAGAGGTCGCCTATGTGGCATTGTCTGATTTTAACATGTCGTATAATCAGACAACCTTCCACCAGACTGTGGAGATGAGCGTCGGTGATTTCCAGGTACGTGTGGTGTGGTTCTAGGGTGTATGGTTTTAGAGTTTAGCTAACACCCTAAAATCCTAAAACCCTAAGACTGTGGAGATGAGCATAATTTCCTGGTCCGTGCTGTGGGGTGTGGTGGTGCCGAATTTCTGCTAACAGGGGACACTGGGTTATGCATGGCTACTTATTACTCAGTGCTTGTATATGCGTATGTATTTTTAGGGTTTAGGGTTTTATTGTTAGTAAAGTGTGTGCGTCCCATCTGGAGTCTTGAGAGCGTGGTAGTAATGTAGTCACGTGAATGCCTATACTCCTGTCGGTGGATGTGAGTGTTCCGTATGGTACATGTTGATATGGATTGATAATAAGTAGATGTTGTAGGGTTTAGGGTTTAAGTGTAAGTACACACCGTTTAAAGCTTGTGTAGTTGTAGTAGAGTACATTTGTAGTTGTGTGTAGTGATAGTGTATTACATTTATAGATATGTATAGTTATGATACAATACATATATAGTAACGTATAGTTAAAATACAATGAATTTATAGTTTATGTATATTTATAATATAATACATTTATGGTTATGTATAGTGTATATACAATTCATTTATAGTATGCGTAATGCTCGGGTGGATCAAATGTACATACTCAGTACTTGAAGTGTAATGTACGAGGAAGGCTATGACTCGTTCATCGTTTTAATTTTGGTACATTACTATGTTACATACATTAACTTCTAATACATATATTAACTCACAATACACATTATTTCATAATATATTAACTCACAATTAACTTATATTACATATATTAACTCACAATACACATTAGCTCATATTACATATACTAGCTCACAATACATATATTAACTCATAGTACGTATAGTAACTCATAATACATATATTAACTCATAATACATATATTAACTCATAATTAATATAGTAACTCACAATACATATAGTAACTCACAATACATATATTAACTCATAATACATATATCAACTCATAATACATATATTAACTCATAATTAATATAGTAACTCATAATACATATATTAACTCATAATACATATATTAACTCATGATACCTGTTAACTCTTTATACATATAGTAACTCATAATACATATATTAACTCATAATACATATATTAACTCATAATGCACATTAACTCATTACATATATCAACTCATAATACATATATTAACTCACAATAC
>NW_014033988.1:0-1619 GCF_001186125.1 Sphaeroforma arctica JP610
GTCGCGACGGCAAAGCAACCAAGAGATCTTTGTCAGATTTCGAGCAGACCCACCAAGGAAGCACAGCTTCTTCGCGCCAGACAGTAGCATCGCGTCGAAGAGATGAACAACCGCGATATGAACAGACAGACCAAGACATGCGCCAGGCAGCAAGCAGGTAACATCAGTTAGGGCACGGGTCTCGCTTATCGGCAAGAGGGAGAGCAGATCCAGAGGACAGTGAGGTGCAATTTGTGATTAGGCATACTAGTCGTTCAAAGTCTGCTGAACCAGTAGCTGAGCGACACAGGGTAGCCAACGTCCGAAGCACCTCGGGCATTCATTCAGCGGGTGATAGACCGCATTCATGGCAGTCTTTTCATCGAGCACCTGAACGAGATTTCACTCGAAAGCGAACTCGATCGGGGAGTTTCACCAGTGCAAGTCAGGATTCTATCGCAAGCAACGGGGATGAGCGACCAGTACAACGGCCCACGGGCACTCGTCAGCAAAAATCTGACGAAATCAGGGGCCGACAGCTAGAGCAATATTTGAGCGACCCACATGGGGATTATCGTAGGGAAGCCGAACGAGAACAACTACGTAGACGATGGGAACTCAGCGGACAGCACCGAGACTTCGCACGATCGATGCAGGATATGCGCAAGGCTAGTTACGTCGATGACGGGAAGCGCAAGTCTAGTGACGTCGACGACGGTAATATTCATGGCAGCAGAAAACGACCACACAAAGACGAGCAGGCTAGAGAGCCGATCATGACACCAGCGCAGTGGAACGAGCATTGCCGAGCCATGTGTCAACGCCTCGAAGGGAAGATATCTTTCTTTGTGGATGAACTTTGTCGAGCACAGGGAAACTACGATGTCCCAAGATGTACATTACTAACGTCCACGATCAATACACTGAAAGGCGCGTTGAATACTCAATTGGAAGCTATCAGGAAGAACAGAGCTCCGGGATTGGCCTTTAGACCGTTATCAATTAAGCAGCACAGCCGATAGAGACACGCGAGGGGCGTTAGAAGAGGCACTGAAGAACGCCCATGTCTCAGGACTAGATGAGTCGTGGATGGTACGTTGGTTCTATAAGGTACTCATACATTTTAAGGCAGCAAATGCCACAATTGACTATCTTCGTGACAACCATAATCAGCTGAGGGTATATCCGGCGGAACAGGTCATAGACCAAATCTGTGAACATGAGAGCAAGGCCACCGTAGACCCTACCTTTAAGAAGTTGGCGAAGGGTAATCCCCGCACCAAGGGTGTAGAGTCAGCCAGGGAACATTTGAACAAGATTGTGGAAGTTTACAAGAGAGCCTGGGAGCGAGCAGATAAAGGCAAGGACTTTCCTAAGCGGTTGCTTAATCACTGCCTCATACAGGCCCTCGAGGACCTGACAGGTAATATGACATATGAACGCACGCTACAACACCACATAGGTTGGGACCAGTTGGGGACTGAAGACCTTCTCCGCATTTTAAATCCAGACATACAAGAAACCGATGCCATCCTCAGACAACGGGTACGGACACAGATGAATGTGGGGGATCGGCGTAGACAGCTTCCAGCCCAACAACGAGATCGTATTTTGAATACGAATACAGGAGGAGGCAGCAC
>NW_014033987.1:0-1618 GCF_001186125.1 Sphaeroforma arctica JP610
TACTCATACATTTTAAGGCAGCAAAGGCCACAATTGACTATCTTCGTGACAACCATAATCAGCTGAGGGTATATCCGGCGGAACAGGTCATAGACCAAATCTGTGAACATGAGAGCAAGGCCACCGTAGACCCTACCTTTAAGAAGTTGGCGAAGGGTAATCCCCGCACCAAGGGTGTAGAGTCAGCCAGGGAACATTTGAACAAGATTGTGGAAGTTCACAAGAGAGTCTGGGAGCGAGCAGATAAGGGCAATGACGTTTCTAAGTGGTTGCTTAATAACTGCCTCATACAGGCCCTCGAGGACCTGACAGCTAATATGACATATGAACGCACGCTACAACACCACATAGGTTGGGACCAGCTGGAGACTGAAGACCTTCTCCACATTTAAAATCCAGACATACAAGAAACCGATGCCATCCTCAGACAACGGGTACGGACACAGATGAATGTGGGGAATCGGCGTAGACAGCTTCCAGCCCAACAACGATATCGTATTTTGAATACGAATACAGGAGGAGGCAGCACACAACGCACAAGCACGTCTACGACCACCACGTGTTACGCGTGCAGAGTGGGTGCCCCACCCAGTTTCAGGCATATATCTTCCTGCAAGCACTACCAGTCGAACAAACGGGTTGGATTCACATCCAACTCGGGCCGAGGATTCAAGCAAGGCGTATCCTTCAATAAGAGTTTGCCCGCGGTCAGCACCATTACGGCTCTGATAGACTCGGACGACCAGCAAACGGAATATGAGGAGACCACGCCTACAGACCCACACATTGCTTCCATACTGGCACACCCAGACGAAATCGAACAGGGTGAGTTGGAAGAGGATGCAACGTGGGAAACCATAGGCAGCGATCAGGAATAAGACGTAAGGGTGTCGGATGCAGATGCAACTTTAGTTTTCCCGAGCACACCTGTGATACTATCGATTAAAGATCCATTACTTTCAATGGACAATCGAGTATTCATATCTATTTTGATTAACGGTAAGACATGCAGGGCGTTAGTGGATTCTGGGGCAAACAGAAGTTGCATTGATTCGACATCCGCACACGATTGGGGATTGCAAATTAAGTCGGCTCCGGAGGGATCCTATATATACCTAGCTGATCGTAGCCTTCGTACACGGCGTATAGGCTCCACTGTACAAACTCCAGTACGATATGGTCTAGAGCTCACAGAACAGTCTTTCGAGCTAATGAATCTACCACCGGCTATCCACGCGATCGTAGGCCAGGATCTTATGCCTGGCTTAGGGCTATACGTGGGAGGCCTTCAATCGCCATTCGCACCCATAGATCCAACGGAGCTAGACAAACTATTGGAACCAATACCGTTGAGACGACCACCAGAGTTGACCGAGGAAACCGGTGTTCGCCTGGAACTAGACAAGGAACTGAGGGACAATGACGGTATTCGAGAAAAGGACAGGTGCAGACTGGAAGGAGGCGAAGTTAGATTACCAGTGACACCAGATCAAGCTGCAAGGATGCGGAAGGCAGGAAGGAACTTTGTAGCAGATAAATGGATACCATGGGTAGATAGACAGGTGCAGAAGTGGATTCAAGATTTGGTCATAGTTCAAAGGGATACACCACTTCCGTC
>NW_014033986.1:0-1618 GCF_001186125.1 Sphaeroforma arctica JP610
TATATAGATATAATATATATATTATAATATATATATAATGTATATATATATATATAAATATATATATATATATATATATAGATATATATAGATATATATATATAGATATATATATATATATATATATGTATGTATGTATAATTTATTAGACAAGTAGACTATAAGCTGGTAGGCAAAAAGAGCAGATCATAGTACGAACAACTATTCAACTGTGGTTGTGAGAGGGTATATAAGGGGAGTCAAGCTTAATAAGCACAGACCACTTGATAAGATTTTTGATAGTAGGCCCCTTTATCAGATACCATTCGTTGCTTCTGTATTGAAGCACAGAAGACACACCTGCGATTCTGTAAGAGCACGTGGACTATGAATGCGTGTGCAGCATACCGTCGTAGTCAATGGGGGGGGGGTGGGGGGTGGGGGGTGGGTGGTGTTTATATAGCGGGCATGCCTCAGTGGTGAAGAGAGGGAGGAATACAGCACACATAGTAGAACTTAAATGTTCGTGAATGGGCCAAGATAGCGCGTGTATGCCCGCCCAACCCAGAACTACACCTGTAAAGGACGGTGTGTCTACATATATACATTGGTAGGTATCCGATGCAAGGTACTCAATCGACATACCTCACAAGGTCAGCTGGTGTCGAGCATTTGGCTGGCATGTGGAGCACACATATCTGGTCCGTCTCTCGCATGGGGATGTCGTCCAAATCATACAGATCTGCGGGAATGGTGTGCAGGGTGATTAAATGGAAAGAAGAATGGGGAAATGGAATGTATGACGGGTATATAGAATGTAGGGTGAGTAAATGGAATGTAGGATGAGTAAATGGAATGTAGGGTGAGTAAATGGAATGTAGTATGAGTAAATGGAATGTAAGATGAGTAAATGGAATGAAGGATGAGTAAATGGAATGTAGGATGAGTCAATAGAATGTAGGATGAGTCAATAGAATGCAGGGTAAAAGAAAAGGGAACTTAGGATAAGTAAATGAACTGTAGGATGAGTACAAGAAATGTACACGGAGTGAGCTACAAGTAGGAAAGATTCAGTGCAGGGTAAAAGAAAAGGGAACTTAGGATAAGTAAATGAACTGTAGGATGAGTACAAGAAATGTACACGGAGTGAGCTACAAGTAGGAAAGATTCAGTGTCGTGCGTAAATTTCTAAGGTATGTAACTAGTGCATCGTGACGAAAGTTCACAAATACTGCACGTGTGATAACACACAGTCACACAGATACGTACACCTACATTCTTAAAACACACACAGGCACACGCAAACATTGCCCATGTCTCATACACACGCACAGCTGGATCCCACCACCCGCTTGCTACCAACTAGGTGCGTACTGATTGGAAATAGCACGCCAGCCTTCTGTACCGAAATTCAATCATGCATACATGTACAGAATAGTAGATTAATCGAGAGATCTACGAACCACACACTTATAATCAACTGCCTGCGCACACAATTGAATCGTGACTTCACAAAAAATTACACACTCGCACACAAATCCACTTCATACTTTTCTATATATATATATATATATATATACATACACACACACACACACACATATATATATATATATGTATATATATATATATACACACA
>NW_014033985.1:0-1618 GCF_001186125.1 Sphaeroforma arctica JP610
GCACGTATATAGACCCATACATCACCTGTGTGTGCACGTGAAGTTCTTGTGCACGTAGATCGATTCATACATCACCTGTGTGTGCACGTGAAGTTCTTGTGCGCGTATATCGACACATACATCACCTGTGTGTTCGCAGTACACTCGGAGCTTGTCACTCGGAGCATGCCTCTATTCATCTCACCAGTCTGTTGAAGTGGACTACCGACCTTGTATAGCCTAGCCTGTCAGCTGTATAGCCGCCTGAGCTGCCGTGCATAGTCGGCGGTGGATGTACGTACAATGGTTACGCTCCATCCGCATGTACTTGATATGTTATCCTGAGTCACTCGTACCTACCAGTGGTACTTTAGACTCGCATATGCGGTAGTGGATGGTATCTGATCCGTTCACCCTCCTGCTCTTGTCAGGAGAGACTTGGCCTGTGCGGCGTTTTGGAATGAATTCCTCTTTTATTGGATGCACCGGACCTTCCATGAAGTGCCCTTCCTCTACAGACATGTAAGTCTCAGTAAGATGCATGTGTGTCTGTGCTTGAGATGTATTGTGTTATATGTATATATATATACATATATAATGCCCTTCCTCTACAGACATGTAAGTCCAAGTAGTAGGCATGTGTGTCTGTGCTTGAGATGTATTGTGCAGATATGCGTTACGTTTATAGAATACGTTTGTGTGGATAGGGGTAAGGGTATGTGTGGGGGTGGGGGGGGGGTGTATGAATTTTAACTATACGATAATTTTTACATATGGTACTGCTTTTCATTTTCTGAAATCAATTTTTATTTGTGTGCCGTATCTCATCGATTCATCTACATGTACGTATGTATTGTATCTACATGTACGTATGTATTGTAGAGGGTTTCAGCACTCTCTTGTGCCAGCCCTGGGCTGTCTCTGTGTTTCACATAGGATCGTTCTTCGCACACGGGATTAGAAAGGTAGTGACCCTACTCACTCGACAGGCGTACTATCATGAAGGTTCTTTTGTGTTCTGTATGTCTATATAGACTATTTAGTATAACGCGTTTTTCTTATGTGACATTTCTATTGTATAGTGTTTTTGTAGTCGTAACATATAGTTATCCCGGCCGCATCTCTGGTCGAGTGCGATCGATTTCAATACAAGTGTATATACATGTCTAAGCGTGCACTTCCGATGCATGTTTGCCAACAGTCGTGACTCTCAACAGACCAATACATTTACGCGTAATATCATGATTTGTAGTACGTGAGTAGCCATCAATACAATGCGTTTGTTCTGAATGTTTGAGTTTATAAGTAGTACTATAGGCAATATACCTGTCGTTGTGTGTGGTTGTATGTACCGACATGATAGAATGTCTGTTCTGGAGATAGCCTCATATAGCTATCTTGTATTGAGCTACACAGAGTCTTTCTACTTGGTCACGTAACAAATTAAAAGAATAATCAATATATACACACGTCTTCAATTTCGACAGTCGCGGTCGGCACAATCGTACTGAAAGCACTACACTTGTGAACATATCGCAGTATAAAGGTACATGTATACACCCAGAAAGCCGACTTGTTTACAACTATATATATATATATATATATATGTATACATCCAGAAAGCCGACTTGTTTACAAC
>NW_014033984.1:0-1617 GCF_001186125.1 Sphaeroforma arctica JP610
ATATATACTATATATATACTATATATATATAGTATATATATACTATATATATATATATAGTATATATATATATATATATATATATAAATAAGAGAAATACTATCATAAGAGCATGATGGTACAGGTTGATAAACATATGGGTGCTTGGAGCACACAACAATAGAGCGTAATATTGGGCTTGAAGTATGAAAGGCTAAACCTGCCACGGACGAGCCTATGAATGTGTCAGTTGATGAGATACATAGAGAGTGCTTACCCTAATACTGCATAGGGAATGGATGATCCATTCGATGTGATACATGAACGCATATGCTTGGCAGAGCAATGCGAAGAACCGATGTTCCATAATATGTAGGTAGGACTACTAACTTTGAAATGATCTATAAATAGAATGGGTGACGTACGCACCTTGCCACAGCGTCTCTCCGAAGCAGCTTGTTGATCATCGAATAGAACTCCATCACACGGCTGTCGGTGCGCAGGTCATCGTTGGGTTTGCACAGGAATAGGTAGCTCTGGCCGTCACTGCCCAGCAGAGTTAGCTTCTTGGGTTTCTAAAAATATAATATCAAGTTGCCACAGGGACAGGGTTAATTCCTCGGGTTTCTAGTAATAAGACATCAGGTCTCACAGGGGTGGGTAATGGAACATGATAAGTGTAAGAAGAACACGTAGCTCTGGCTGTCACTGCCCAGCAGGGCTAACGTATCGAGTTTCTAGATGAGAGAATAACGAATACACAGGGACAGGGAAATAGGTCGTGATCTAGATGTTAAATGGGGATAAAAAGGTTTACATGTTGCAAGTATATGACCGGGACGTACATATCAAAACTTTGCTGCCCAAGAGAGTTAGTCATTTAAGGTTTTGATGGTAAATATCCGTTACCACAGTGGCACACGTTACCACAGTGGCACAGATTAAGTCTCATATCGCAAATGTAACATGGGAGCAGGTAGGTCTGGCCGTCACCACCCAGAAGCGACCAATTCTTAAGGGTTAAACGTACTGAATATTAAGTGCTACAATTAGAGGGATTCGGTTTCCTATATGTTGCCTTCGTACCCAAACTGAGATATAGAGGCGGGCGGTCAGAACAAGTACAGGAATAACCAGAAATACAACACTCCATAGTGCACGCGGGTTCTATAAATAGATCGCCTGTCAAGTAGGTGGTGGCCAGAAGGCGTTGCCAAGACTGTGCGAGATAGTCTGTGCTGTATGCTACATACGTTGCCATATGGACATAGACAGACACGTTCACACATTGCTCATGGAGATTAAGTATGGGTGACAGAATCGTCACGTGTACAACGTCCTGTCCTTCCTCGGCACAGGCACATGTACGTAACACATCCGTATCAAGAACAATTATACAACACTCTGTACTGGACACGTGCGTATACAACCCAACTTTCCGGAGACACAGGCCTTGCAAGGGACAGCTAGCAGTACCAGTACATACACATACGACCGCCTGTCACACAGCTGTGTGGGCATACCTGCAGGGACTGCAGCACCTCCACTTTGTCTCCAAAGTTGTAGATAGTGGGCACACTCGCGGGGAACGGAGAGTGCGGTCTCGTTGGGTCTGACCGGGCGTGTCTGTTTGGGTCC
>NW_014033983.1:0-1616 GCF_001186125.1 Sphaeroforma arctica JP610
CGTACATACATATAAACAACACACACATATATATGTATATATATATATATATATAAGCATATTTCAATATTTATACACGCATGCATATCGACAACATTCTCAGATATAGAACTCGCATGCTGACTGGAATATATCGCCAAACACTAGACATATTCTCAAAAACCCCGTACTATTGGATGTAGTATAGACCTTCATAAAATCAGATACATTTTGGTAACTTAACAAACTCAAACGTACATCAATATGTCGTAGCAATATATAGTATACGGTTGAAATAGATGTGTCTCCCTAGGTCGTAGTTTTATGACATTATTTTCAGTATAGAACTTCAAAAAAAACAAACGTGTTGTATCCATATGTGTCTCATTTACTACTTTCGGTGGTCAAGTAATGCCGTAAACGTACACACACAACGTGCTCTAAAGTTAGGATGAAACTCTATTCAAGTACATACCACACATTTCGGGCCGACTGATTCTTGTACGACGGCAAGTTCGGCCTCGCTTAAGAGTCCCATAGTATACAAAAGTTGTGTGCAACTGCACTACTTGTAGTACATGGATATGCTTATAATATCCACGTATTGATATTCAGAAGTATCGAATAACAGCTTCTGCCTAGTTGTTTGGCTGACTTTATCCGCGACCGTAATTGATAGCTGGGTAAGTGATGGGCATCACACCAATGCGTACCAATAAATACATACATATAACAAATATGTCTGTAAGATATGGACTGATTCTATAGGTCCAAACCTCCAAAACCACAAAAATCTCCAGAAGGGGTATAAATATATATAACTCTAATTTTTATAATCTCATCTTGGGTTGAGTCATCATTTTGGGTGCTTCTTTATATGTCGTGTTTTTCTCTAAAAAAACAAACATATAAATATCGCAGCCAGCACTGCCGAAGTATTTACCTGCCCAGGGGTTCTATTTAATTTATTATCAAAATACTCTAGTCCACTCCAGGAGAGAGGCACTACATACCTGTCCTCCACAACAGCCTACGACTATATTTGTTTAAATGCAAGCGTGCCGTTCAGGTGCAGATGAATACGTGTTAATATAAAACCATCAACAAATACGTTAAAACATCGTGGTTGGTACATAATTTCAATCACAACAGTACCAGCAGGTACACTATTCCGTAGTGTGACGCCTTATTGTGTACATACTTCTGAACATCACAAAAAGGATTAGGTCAGCATACGTATTGTATAGGGAAATCATAACAAGTAAAGAATACCATATTCTATATATTTATGCTACAATGGCTCGGAAAGGATCAGGTTCTCAGTGGCAGATCGATCATGATGACAATCGCAGTGACGACAGTTTCCTAGATGGAGACGACTTGGATCCCGTCGACGAGTTCCGCAAGGACACTGTGCGGTCAACAAATGCTTTCGATGTGGATTTCGCTCGCTTATCTAACGAGATATCCAATGGGATATATGCGTTCAGTCAAAAGGTGAGTATCTACTGGCGTATTGATACTGCGTGCCGCAGTATTGTACAGTTATCTCATAGACCTGATTCGGTTCCAGATACAAAATTACTCGGTGTGAGTGATTTTTGTTTTAAGTTTATCAGCCTTGTATTTCAATTCTG
>NW_014033982.1:0-1616 GCF_001186125.1 Sphaeroforma arctica JP610
TATAAAATATTTATTTAATTTATCACGATGGGACTATATTTCAGACTCATTTGGGTTCGCACGTGTGAAATAGAGAAGGTTTCGGCACAAATGATCATACATTGTGCTCGTTTTGGTACTTTCTACACACCCCTTTTCAACTTATTCACCTCTGGCGAGTGCATTTAATTCACTTTTCCCGTGCACACATGTGGGAAAGTGTCCGGTTTTGTACACACTTAATTGCGCCACTATGGAGTTTCACTGCACGCCCTTCTCTTGTCATGTCTCTCTCTGAGAATACACAGAGACGTATCACTACAGAGCCCTTTTCTAACGACCCTCGAACTCATCTAACCAGTCGGCTGCCGCACCTCTCTTCGACTGTTTAGGTGCGAAAGTGTCCGGAATGCGGCAAGAACGTGGCCTACACACTCAGCAAGTGCAACGGATGTGGGTCTGACATCAGCCATGTGCAGACCAGCAGCACGAACAATGTATTCGCAGGTACAGATGGGTGTACTGTCTGTTATATGCATAGGTACAGATGGGTGTATATTCTATCATTGTATCCATAGGTACAGATGGGTGTACTGTCTGTTGTGTGTATAGGTACAGATGGGTGTGTAATCTATCAGTGTATCCATAGGTACAGATGGTTGTGTAATCTATCAATGTATCCATAAGTACAGATGGGTGTGTAATCTATCAATGTATCCATAGGGACAGATGGGTGTACAATCTATCAATATATCCATAGGTACAGATGGGTGTACAATCTATCAATGTATCCATAGGATCTATCCATGTATCCATAGGTACAGATGGGTTTACTGTCTGTTGTGTGCATAGGTACATATGGGTGTACAATCTATCGATGTTTCCATAGGTACAGATGGATGTACTGTTTGTTGTGTGCATGGGTACAGATGGGTGTACAATCTATCATTGTATCCATAGGTACAGATGGGTGTACTGTCTGTTGGTGTACAAGTCCTCTGTCGCGTCTGTCTTGCGTCGTATCTAGCAATGTATTTGGAGGTACGGGTCGTTGTATTGTTGGGTTCATTAAGCTTAATATCACACTTGCTTATTCCCTCACCGTGCATTTCTTTTTGACTCTGCGGCAGTCCCACATGCTTATTATCTCACGGGCCTATTTCCTCACGTGCATTTCTTTTTGCAGGGTTCATATACGGTATCGCTAAAGGCCCTTTCAAGTTCACCATATCGCTGCGTCACGAGGTGTGTATTTCAATTGTTTTGATAGACATGCACTCTTCGAGAAGCTGCAACCATTATTGTACACGTATGCTACAAGTGGTAATATTTTTATTGTTGTATACGTATGCTACAAGTAGGTATAATTTTATTGTTGTATACGTATGCTACAAGTAGGTATTAATTTTATTGTTGTATACGTATGCTACAAGTAGGTATTACGTTTGATGTCCGGTACTTCGCTGAACTACGTGAATAATAAGTGAATGGCCCCATACGCTGGGGTCTAGGTTGAAGAGCACTCTTGAGCCTGTCGTTTCTACAGCAACAGTGTCAGAGTAAGTGCTACCCACTCCACTAGTTACAGATATCTTGTGCACACACACACGCACACATAAATACATACATATATATAT
>NW_014033980.1:0-1616 GCF_001186125.1 Sphaeroforma arctica JP610
GTATGTATGTTTGTGTGGGGTGGGGTGGGGGGGGGGGGTGGGGTTTGTGTGTGTCTGTGTAAGTCTGGATTTTTTATATAGGTAAACTTGTATGTGCATATATATCAATGCATAATGCCCATATGTAAAATACCATTCTTGCCATGGAATATCAACAGACGGGAGACAAATAAAATTAAATGTAAATTCTTGTGAACGCAATAAACTTACTCTATTGTTGGGTATGCCCCCTTTTTCTCTCAAGTTCTTCAGTGTCCAGAGCCTGCGATTGTTCATGCTGTACATATATCCTTCCTTGTCATACAAAACCGTAATCTTTGGCAGTTGCGACACTCTCAGGCTCTCATCTACCAACTCTGCCAAGGTATCTTCCAGCTTCCGTCCACATGAAAATGTAGGACTTATTTTCGAGTGTGTAAACCTGACCTCCATAGGATCAATATCTTCTAAGTGTTCTCCGGCTCTTAATTTCTCATTGAGCTCGCCGGCATCACCTTTGCTTGATCCCTTGCTACCCTTTTTGGCCTTTGTTGGCTGCTTTTTATCGCGTCCCATAGTCACTTAAGTGGAAGTATGACCCCTAATCTGTCTGCCCTTCTGTCTAATATAAAGTATGGTAGAATATGTGTATATTGCTAGCATATACTGCCACACAAGGTAGACGCATGCAGGTGATTGTTTCTCATATAATATATACTTTAAATATCTATATATATAGATATCGTACGTTCTCACCATAGGCTACTATTTATTTATGGATTTTAAATCTATATCATTTGCATCAAACTGCCTGGGTTGACCAAATATGGCGGCAATGGGAATTTGGCGGGTCTCCGATAAACATGACGGGTTGATAAATATCGTGTCATTTTTGGAGGGCCATGTATTTTGATATGTATTCTTTAAAAAATACATAATTGTTGCTGCTATATGCTGGTGGCGTTCATTTATGATAGAGTTTGCGGTTCGAGCTATACAGTATTGCATAGTTACGCACTCGTGTTTACTTACTATCGTCATCATCTTCAGGTGAACGTAGCATCCTAGAGACTCATGTGGATCTCCATCCGGTCGCGGGTGGTGCCTTCGGTCAGCCGCCTGCAATCGAGTATGTTTTAATTTCTCGACTCAACCTTACCTGTCGAAATGAACTGGAGATTTGTGCATTTTTTTTATAAACCAAATATAGCGCCTGTACGCTAAGAGCTAAATGGATATGAAAGCATTTGGCCTGATATAATGTTGTCCCTAGTGGTTTCTAAATAATTTCTAATTGCATGGTCTTCCTAAAAATGTGCTAAACCTGAGATGGAAATTTGGGTCTGTAGTGATACCAGTCGCTTACAGCGACCTATGTAATAAATCTCAACTTGGCCATCAACGTTCAAGCCAACCAAACAAGAAACATACTACAGCAGCGTACTATATTCACATCAAACTATATTCATCATCATGGACGCGAGGTTATCATCCGCTATTACAGATACTACCGGATTCGAGATGCGCTGCAGTTGTGTATGTAGCTACCGAAAGCTAATTTACAATCAGATAATATATGTATGCACGCACGCCTACACACACGTATACGCACCTGTATTCTCATTGTGGTACTGTAC
>NW_014033979.1:0-1616 GCF_001186125.1 Sphaeroforma arctica JP610
ACACACACACACATATATATATACATACATACATACATACATACATACATACATACATACATATACACACACACACATACATACATACATACATACAAAATACATACATACATATACACACACACACATACATACACGCACAAACACATATGCACAACCAGTAAACCATTCCATCTCAAACACACACATGCAACACCAGTACACCATTCCATCACACCCACCCATTACGCCACGCGCTAATACCCACACCTGTAAGTACTCAAACAAATCCGTCAGCGTGTTATTGAGCACAAAGAAGCGCGCCTCCGTGGGCACTGGCTGGGTCTGAGGCCCCGACTCAGCGACAGGTGCGAGCGCACTCAGCAGCTGTGTGGAGTGGGGACGGGACAGGGGGTTGCATGGCGGTGTAGGGGCTGTACTACATGCGCGCAAGGTATTGTCTAGTGGCACATGCGAAGACGCGGGTGGGCCTGTGGATGGACTGTGGGTGTCGGGGTCTGCCGTCGGATGGGCCAGTGAGCTGGCACGAGTGACCGGCAATGGGGGCGGGGTGGGTTTTCGGACACCTTCACCCGGTCCTAAATCCGGTTTGGGGGACGGGCCGGCCCCTACGGCACTGACGTGCTCCGCACGCGCATTGACTGGGTCGGTACTAGTTCGGGACAGGCAGTCCTGCACCGACGACGAGAGGGTTGGGGCCACTTTGACCTCATTGATATACCCGTCCCCAAACCCTGAGCCCGGGGCGTTTGCATCTCGTGCCGTGCTTGTAGGGCTGAGGGGGGGGGTGTGTGCAGGTGGATGGTCCGGTGTGGCGGGGGGGCTGGGTGATGCCGCCGCAGACGAGGCGGGTGTGCGTGGGTTAGGTTTGGCAATGCACACAATGGTTACAAACAGCGGGGGTTGTGCACCTCTCTTTCTACCGCCATTCCTGTGTCCGTCAGATTCTCCCGGCCCGTGACCTTTATTTGGGACCGGTCCTTTTACTTGGGCCGGGTGCGTTTCGTGCGACGCATCGTCAGAGGTCTCGGTGGGGTCTTGGCGCAGGTAGAAGTAGGTGTCGTTGTCGGGCACCGCGGCGTAGTCCCACTCGACTATTTGACGGAAGAGCGTGCTGAATTGTTGCGACATCTCATCGATCTGTTGATTGCGAGGCGATGTAGAGGTTCATATACACAAAACATTACTAGTGTAGTAGTGTGTGGCACCTTTCGTGCCACCACTTACTATGTATTCAAAAAAAAATGTATGCATATATAAATGTATGTATGTACGTATGTGTGCATGCATGATGTATGCATGTATTTATGTATGTATGTACATATGTATGTATGTAAGTATGTATGTATGTAATGTATGTATGTACGTACGTACGTACGTATGTATATATGTATGTATGTATGTACGTATGTATGTATGTATGGATGTATGTATATATGTATGTATGTATGTATGTATGTATGTATGTATGTATGTATGGATGGATGGATGTAAATAAGTATGCATGCATGTATGTATGTACGTATGTGTGTATGTATGTATGTATGTGTGTATGTATGTATGTATGTATGTATGTATGTATGTACGTATATTATATTATAGTATTATATATATAT
>NW_014033978.1:0-1616 GCF_001186125.1 Sphaeroforma arctica JP610
TTATATATATATACATATACACACACACACATATATATATATATATACATATATATATATATATATATATATATACACATATATAAATATAAATTTAAATATAAATATAAATATATATATGTATAAATGTATATATGTATATATATATATATAGATATAGATATATGTATGAATATATATATACATATATATGTATAAATATTGTATATATAAGTATAAATATGAATATACCTATACATATATATATATATACAGCTATGTATACAGATATATATATAAATATACATATATATATATATATACATACATACAGACATACATACATACATACATATATATGTATATATATATATATATATACGTAGGGAGGGTATATTTCTATACATGCATGTTTGCCATAGGATGTATATGTTGCATATGTTTGTTATTATGTGAGTGTACCTATGCATACATGTGTATTCACGGGTTTGTACGCATGTATGTTTATATTCTATATGAATGTTTTCACCACTAGATGTTCGTCCGCATACGGCAGGGGCATATACACCACACAAATTGATCGTATACAGTACCTCCTGCCATCATCACTATGGCGGTTGGACCTTGCCGTACAGGAAGTTGCACAGGTTGACTCGCGCGTAGTACATTCTTACAATACACAAGCGTAGTATGAATTCAGTGTGCCTCCGCTTGTGCACGGGTGCGTATGTGAGAGGTATAGGAAGAACATCGCAAGAAAAGCGTATCAGATAGCCTGCGATCTCTAGAACATATCCCAATCTGCTTGCTTGCACTCCCCACTCTCATCCGGCGTCTAAACCCAAACACATAAACTCTAACCCTAAAACCCTATACACCCCACTCTTATACGGCGTATGCTTTATTCGATAGTATCTGCCCAGCCAATCATACGGCTTTCACCGTGTCCCAATTGCCCTGCTAACGCTCTCGGGTTCAACCTTTCAAACCATTAAATCCGTTGATTGTGGTTTGTATTTAGAAGAGTGGGGTTCCGTCTGGTTTGAGTATACCCACACCAGCAACGTCAAGGATGTACAGTACTAGAAACAGCACCGCCACTACGCCACACCCAGCGAGTGCACACCAGCCAAAGCGTTTCACGTTCCTGCGAGACACGTGTGGAATGGAGTGGTCGGAATAAGGTCAATTGCAGTTGGTGGATGCTAATATTAGTGGAGACCTAATCGTGCCACTGGCTGTAGGGCAAGCACTCGAGCGTACTATGTTCGAGCCTACAACCCGAAGTTGACAGTTACTACATGGGTGAAACATTGGACCGGAGGTGAATAAAACGAGCTACGTGTGACTTGTGTTGTATATAGTGGTGAATAACGTGTACGTTGGTACATGTGCGTATGTTGTACTATGCATGAATGACTATGAACTGTTGTGTGTATGTATGTGTGTTGTGCTATATATGTGAATTCACGAATAGCATTAAATATAGCATCATATGTACAAGTTACGAAGTACGTAAATGAAAATGGAATATATCCGTATGTTGTATATATATATATATATATATATGTATATATATGTATATGTATATATATATGTATATATATGTATAAATATATATACATATGTATATATAT
>NW_014033977.1:0-1616 GCF_001186125.1 Sphaeroforma arctica JP610
ATACATATATTCATACAAACATACATACATATACATACATCCATACATATACATACATACATACATACCTACATACACACACACATACATACATATATGTATATATATATATATATATACCACTGTCAACTCACCTCAGTCGCAAAGAGGTAAGCTCTATCGCCCAGATTTTGACAGATCTCACGCCGGACCTGGTGGTGACCAGCCATGTCGCCATTGTGCATAAACATGTACCTTCCTGTTTAAGTTAAGTGATATAAGGGTGTAATGAGTTTTTATATGTGATAGTTACGCACAATAGTAAAGTATATATATTTTGTCTGATAGAATAGCTTGGGTATGAATGTGCACCGTTTCAAGCGTATATTGCGCCCAACAAATCTATGGCCGATATGAATGTACTAGGCTATGTCGCCGATCTGCATGATCATGTACTTTACTAAATAAACGTAATATGTGAATGGGGTTCCAGAAGTATTTTGAGCGAAAGAAACATTCACAAAGTACGAGAAGTGCAAATTCATAACACGGTCCATATTTTTTTAGGTGCAGGGTGGTTCTATGTGTATATATCTAAAACCTCATCGCTTCGAACGAGGGTTTATCTTCTGAAATGAGAGAAAGGATATCAATTCAGGGTCCTTACAATATCCAAAAGTATACCAAATTCTGTTAGTAAGTGTTGGACAGCCATTTAAAACACCCATTCACACCCCAAACAAGTTCATAGGTGGTAAGAAGCCATTTTATGCATCCACTCCCATAATGAGGCTATTCAGAGTGCACAAGCTATGTAAAATACTCGATACGCTCGAAAATACAGCGTGCTAGTACGGGTTAGATAGCCATGTAACACTCGAGTAAACAGCGAGATTAGTAACAGACTAGCCTAGTGTTATTACTAAGTGCAACGATCTGTGGATTGAAACGATAGAACGAAGCATCTGTTCCGTATGCGTACACTCTAGCTTCAAGAGCACGCGATAATCTACCAAAATTAGTAAAAACATTAGGTAGCCCCAAAACCTATTCAATTTCATAGCAAGGTTGCTGAGTATTTGGTGATAGAAAGTTTCGGCAGTATGTAACATCCCAACACTATTAGGTATGACGAACACTCATTAGCCTACCAGTACTAGTAAAAACTAGGTCGCTACAAATCATACTTATTCACTTCTCAAAATTTGTGGGTGTTTTGTGGATAGTCCCAGTATTCAATAACATTACAAGACTAGCATTGGACCATGAATACTCAGTAGCCTACCAAAACTCGGACGATCAGAGGGAGGAGTATTACTAGGTCACAATGACAGCCCAATATAAGCGTAGCAAAACTATTGTGCTCTCATTGGTGCTAGTCACACCTAGTACATAATTGATAATTACATAATACACTTCATCAAATACAGAAGTGGGTAAGTGTTTGGTGGCAAGACTAGAGTACTCAGCAATATATCAAAACTGGTTAACAATAGATGCATATAGAACATACTCTTTCACATAGAGAGGTTTGTATGTGTTCGTAGGCTCCGATTGTCACTCAGTAACATGATACATATACAGATACACACACACACACATATATATACCCATATGTATATATATATGTATATATA
>NW_014033976.1:0-1615 GCF_001186125.1 Sphaeroforma arctica JP610
ATATATATATATATATAATATATATATATATATATATATATATATATATATATATATATATATATATATATATATATATATATATATACATACATACATATATATATTGTAAGTAAGAGTGTATGTATGCATGTCTGTATGTATGTATGCATGCATGCATGTATGTATTTATGTATGTAGGTACATATGTATAATATAGGATGTATGATGCATTTATTTCCCAACTAAGTTCCAATTAATTCAATTTTAGTCGCCACACAGCCGCGCCACGCACTAATACCCCACTAAATGCTAATTAATTCTATTTCAGTTGGCGTTTAGCTGCACAAGGCGTGCCTGAGGTACAATCGTTACGGCGTTCCTCCGGTGCGAGTTCATCTCGTTCCAGTATGAGTGCTGCCCACAGGCGTGCCAGTAATCCCAGGTTACTTGAAAGCAAACTCTCCCTCACACCCAAGCTGGTGCAACCCTCGGACAGCCGCGAAAGCATCCATAAGCACGCAGGCCATGTAAGTGGTGTCTGTTGTGTAGGGTGTCGGATATGGTGTCGTAAATATCGTACATGTAGTATATGACGTCGCTTTTAATATCGTACATGTCGTACACATCCATACACATGCCGGGCATGTAAAGGCGTCTGTTGTATATGGCGTCGTAAATGGTGTCGTAAATGTCGTACATACTCTGAGAGCCTGCTGCCACCCGTGGCATACACGACCACTGGATCGCATGTCTATAAGAGCAGAGAATATATCCAATTATCTACATACGTAGTCATGTACATAGTACATTTATTACATACATAGTACATTTACTACACATATAGTACATTTACTACATACATAGCACATTTACTACATACACAGTACATTTGTACTACACTCATAGTTCATATATTGCATACGTGGTCTATTTACTACATACATAGCGTATTTATACTACACACATAGTACATTCACTACAAACATAGGACATTTACGACATTCATAGTACATTTACTACACACATAGTATGTTACTACATACATAGTACATTTACCACAATCATAGTGCGTTGACTACACACATAGTACGATTACTACATACATAGTAATATGTGGGACCATCAGAGGCGTGATATGCCGGTACAGGGTGTCTGGTGTATATAGCATTATAGGTATTCGGTGGTGTTGCAAGTGCTGTACAATACGAACGCACCCAAGAGCAAGGTTTGCGGACTTGACTCCTATGAGATGCACCCCTGTTTGATCAAATAGGACCGTCCAGGTGCAGGACATACGCATCAAAGACACATAGTACTACACCCATAACACACCCGGATACTCGCAGGGGACATCCACGTATCACGTTCAGGCTACTGTAACACCGTGTTATAACTCACACTCTACCACACCCATACACACCACACTCTCAGTTGACATCCAATGATAAATATGCTCTGCACCACCAAAGTCTGTGGCTGGTCAGTCAGTTGCTGCTGAGTCAAGTGGTGTCACCCAGCGACCTAGACCCACAACACCGACGACTCAGGCCAAGGAATGCTCAGGGACCTCGTGGGTGGCATGGAGGTGTGTGTGCGAATGTGTATATATGTATGTATATGTATGTATGTATGC
>NW_014033975.1:0-1615 GCF_001186125.1 Sphaeroforma arctica JP610
TATATATAGAATATACCTGGCCAGTTTGGTATAGCCTGCCCCGTCGGTCTGGCTGGCAATAGAGCGCTTGTTCCCTACTACCACTGCCTCGGCTTCTCCCTCGTGTCCGACTTCGCCATCACTCCAGTCACTGTGGTCTTGGCCCAATTGGAACAAAACATCGCTTTGTTTCCGCTTAGGTGTTAGAATGTCGGGCATGGCTTACTAGTTGTATGGTACAATGACAATGATCACACCACCAAGTAAGATGCTACCACTGTGTTTGTACTTTGTGCAGTAAAACAGCGCTATTATACACACAAGATTTTTATGAATATAGGAATTGAGCGGCTTTTTGTCTGTATTGGACCTGGGAACATCCGGCTCACCTCATCGTATCGAACTCAACATAGCTTTCTATTCATTGAACAATCCAATACCGTTTTTTATGTTCAACGCTTACATTGACATAGTCCTATATGTTTGATAAAGGTGCATGGTTTGGGTTCTGAAGTGCAGTATACAGGTTTTATTTTCTGTAATAGACCTATTGTTTGTCATAATAGGTTATGCACCGTCACATATACTTCATAACGTTTGAATGTACTAGACGTATACTTCATACGATTACGTTCGACGTATACGCTGAACTACCGTGGCGTATTTTAAAATGAGGTTTGGAGTTTGGGCACATCGTTGCAATACGTGTTTCTGATATATGCTGAAAACGTAGTACGTTTTACGTTAGCGCTTAATTTTGAAACCGTTTTCCAAATGCAGCCAATTCAAAAAGCTAATTTTGGTTGGATTTGTAAAAAGCTGTTTATATGCCACGATGATACTATGAAATCTGTCAAACTGAAAACGAAACCGCCAATCTTTTGGAAATGAAATAGTAGGCAAGCTGTGCCAATTATAAGGGCGGCCGCAACATCACACCCATATAACGTATGAAACCGTAGTACGTTTTATGTTAACGTTTTAAGAATAGAAGTCTGAGACGGACTTATTAGTCACTACACTCCCTCTAAAGTCGAGTGTAGTAAATATGTATTTAGTGGTTTATATACCCAAAAAGCGACACCTGCTAGACGCAATTACAATCGACTTAACCATTCGATAGCATAAAATGAGTGGAACTGAGAAGGAACAGAAGGAGGGGCGAAAGCGTCGAGGCGGCGGTGAGGGATATGAAGCACACGAAGATCCCGCTGCAAAATATTCGAGAGCGACTGAAGAAGAGGAGTACAGGCATGCCCGAATGCTCAACGAGAACTTGACCGAAACACTGATGGTACGTTCCTAATGACTGAAATTATAGACTAATTTGTTATATTTATTATATGAATCATATATATGTGTGTGTTTAGACGTGTATGCGTGTGCCTGCACATGTGAACTGATGGAGCCCCGTATGTGACATGACCTGTAAAGTGGTTGACTTCATTTGTGTGTTGTATTCGGGTGCTTGTTGCTTTCGTTGTTCATATGGTGCACGTCCGTCAGGGGATCGTTCAATTCAGCGAATACTTTCATGTGCATAATTTAGGGCCAAAGGCCTGTGCAATGAGTTTCAATTTTGCAATATACATGGCCATATATATGTTTGTAATAATAATAATAATAGTAATATAAA
>NW_014033974.1:0-1615 GCF_001186125.1 Sphaeroforma arctica JP610
CACCACAAACTATTAATAGAATACCACCACAAACTATTAATAGAATACCACCACAAACTATTAATAGAACACTATCAGAAACAACGGGTGCACATTCAGTACAAGGATATGTATGTGCGTATGTGGCTATTAACAGAACACCACCAAAAAACTATTAATAGAACACTACCACAAACAACGGGTGCACATGTAGTATAAGGGTATGTATGCGAGTATGTAGCTATTAATAGAACACCATCACAAACTATTAATAGAACACTGACCACAAACAACGGGTGCACATGTAGTACAAGGGTTTTATGTGCGTATGTGGCTATTAACAGAGCACCACCACAAACTATTAATAGAACACTACTACAAACAACGGGTGCACATGTAGTACAAGGGTATGTATGTGCCTATGTGGCTATTAACAGAACACCACCACAAACTATTAATAGAACACTACAACAAACAACGGGTGCACATGTAGTACAAGGGTATATATGTGCGTTTGTGGCTATTTATAGAACACTACCACAAACTAATAATATAACACTACAACAAACAACGGGTGCACACGCAGTACGAGGGTATATATGTGCGTATGTGGCTATTTATAGAACGCCATCACTGTATAAATCACAGACACACATTCGATGTGAATGTAACAGAAATATAGCCCCAGCGATTTGCCACCATACGTTATATATTTATCAACCCCCTTGACCATATGTGAGCAATCCGCGGAAAACAGAGCCCGTAATGATACAAGACAATGGAGTACAGGATGATTCGATTATTAGAAATAACAATTATATTAGTAGAATCACGAGAGAGGCTCAGTAACAGCTCGTCCAACACCAACTGGACAATGGGGCAGTGGATTTGTTAGGGTCAGCCATCCCAACTGTTCGCGTGGTCTGCCCACCGTAAGCCCAATGGGACTACACACTGTCGCACAACGTTTGGTAGATAACACAGAGATACAGTACGTTTGTTCTGAGGGGAGATGGTAGAGCAAGGTCTATTCTAAGGGAAGCCTTGTGTACAAATGCGAAAGAGAATCAATATAAACGCCACTCCAGGCAACTACCTATAACGTACCGTGGCATATATCTATAATTCTTTGTGTACACATACCTTTTGATACCGAACTTCCGAGCATGGTAATTGACCGCAATGATGGACCCTCCGCGGAAAGAGTTGTACTGTGTCACAGCCACGGGCTTGCCCTATAATAACCAAGCAGACATACGTTTGTTTGGTTCAAACCTTGTTAATTGTTCTTGCTTGTAATTTTGTACCGAAATGTCATATAAAAATTTGTCGTGAATAAACCGAGTTCGTGTTCTGTATTACAGGTACGTAGCAATCAAGAATGATTGGGATCTAATCGAGCCAGGTAGAAATTTCTGGGTTGACTAATATATGGGATATTGCTGCTGTTGGCAAACTATCGCCAAAAGAAAATGCATGCTGCAAAGGGAAAAAATTGTATACATATATGCATACACGTCATATATATATTTATATATATATATATATATATATATATATATATATATGTGTGTGTGTGTATATAATATATATATATATATATATATATATTATATATATATATATATATATTATA